>NW_013548571.1:0-121559 GCF_000499425.1 Eimeria acervulina
GGGGGGGTGGGGGTGGTGGTGGTGGCGATATTTAGTGTTCTCTCTTAAAGCCTTGCGCGCTGAAGGAGGGGAGTAGGAACAGGCGACAACAAGTGGGGTGGGGTGCGCTGCATGCATGCATCCCCAAAGCGCTGCAGCAGCTCCTGCTGCTCTCGGAGGGCTTTTTTCATACATATATTTATACATATATGTATGTATGCGTGTATATATAATATATATATAAGCATCCATATACAAATACATTATGTATATTGTATATATACATTATACAGATACATCACGTATATATACTATCCACATATATACATACGTACGCTACATATATATATATTATATATTATATACTACATATATGATAATACTTCATTAATAGAAGAGGGGTTCATGAAGCCCCATGTGCAAGACAAGCAGAAGACTCGGGTAAAGTCATTCTTGTTTCTTTTTATGCCTTTCCTTTGCCTCTGTGCGTTGTTATAAAGCCTAATCGTTTCTTCTTCTTCTTAAGAACAAGAGGGGGCCCTCGCTTACCCTCTGTTCACGCTCGGGGGACCCCCCTCCTGTGTCTGCGGGGGCCCCTACTGCCGTGGGGGCCCCCTCCCCTGCGTTTGCAGCAAATAGCTGCCTCCGAGTCAAAGATCAACGGATTAATATCATCAAAGAAAGGCATACGAAACTGACAAGACACCCGAGGCACCCAGCAACGAGGCAGCTCAAGGGTTCGAGCAGGCAGCAAACGCTCCAGGCTGTCAGGGTGGATGGCTCCTGCAGCAGCAGCAACAGCAACAGCAACAGCAACAGCAACAGCAACAGCAACAGCAACAGCAACAGCAGCAGTGACGGACTTATTGAGGGCACCATAGCAAATGCATGTGTTGCATAATGAGGCAAGAGATACAGAAGAGGGGATGGCCGTAATTAATTAACCAGAGGCTTTCAAATAAACACAGAAAAACATAAACAGAAAGAAAGACAGACAGAATGCAGAATGCATGCATATTCAAAAAGGCGGTTTGTTGTCTAACATTCAACAAGACCAACATGCAAAGAAAAACAAAGTATAGGGGCATTTGCATCTCACTACACTCAGGAAGTTATTATATATGTATAGACAGAGACAGATAGATATATATTGACGCATATATATATGTGGAAAGAGATAGGCATAAAGATATAGATACAGGTTTATATATATATATATATGCATATATATGCGCACAGACAGATATATAGATATATTGCTACAGATATGTGTGTATGTACAGAGAGAAACCTAGTGTATATACACCACCAGGCAAGCACACCCGCATGCATTCAAGAGAGAGGACAGGAGACACTTTGAGCTGGCTAGGCAGTGCAGAAAGGGGAGATATGAAGCATAAGCTGCTGCGTCTTATAAGGGAGCTCACCATACACCACGAAGCAGAGCAGCAAGCCGACCCAAGCGAGGAGGAGATAGGCAATGAGGGTCCCTAAACCCCCCAAGTCGGAGAGGGCCTTAGGGACGGTGCTGACGATATGCTCTACAGAGTCTAGCAGCAACCAAGGAGTTGCAACAAACTTAAAGAGCAAACCCCACACAAACGGGATCGGTTTGCAAGGGTTCCCAGTTAGAGCCATATTTAAACTGCCTCGCAGCATCTCCACGTTCCCTATGAAGGCCCAATACAAGTTGCTCTTCAGCAGCCTCAAATAAAGGAAGCTCTTGCACACAGAAGACCGGCTTGATGGCCTCTTCTGCTTCCTATTTGCTACTGCAGCTTTGCGCTTCACTGCAGCTTGTGTAGCTGCAGCAGCTGCAGCTGCTGCAGCAGCTGCAGCAGCAGCTGTTGCAGGTGTCTCCCTAGGAGACGCCGTCTTGTGTGTGCAGGTGTCCTCTGGGGGGCCCCCGGGGCCCCCCTCTTCCACTGCCAGCAACGGCGCAACACGCTCTAGAGACAAGCTCTTAGACTGTATGAACAGATACTCCTCCTTTGAAGCGCATGCAGAGCCCCCATCCCAAGGAAGAGAAGGCAAAGTGCGTGTGTGCAGCGAAAGGCTGCGGGCCCCTAAGCGGTGGAGGCCCCTGCGGGTGCCTCTAGCAGCAGAGGGAGAACTCCTAAAGTGGAGAGGGGAGGGCCCCTTTTTTTGCTGTAGAATAAGTCGGAGGTTTTGTGCAGTCTGCAGCGCCACTATAAAGAAGGCGAGACAGAAGAATACCGCGGGCAGTAACAGCAAGAGAAAGATTGAAGTAGACATCTCCCAGCTAAAGACAACCCGCAGCACAGGCACCACCATCACTGACACTGAACTAAAACTCAACACCAATAGAGGTAGCACCCCTACTCTCTCCACCTGCTGCCGCACCCCAAAGAGCCACGCCAAGTGTACGCACTTAACGCTCCCCAGCATCAGCCTCACGAAAACATCTGCATTGACCATCAGGCTGTACTGTACAGGCGCAGTAAAACGCGGGTCTTGTGAGGTGTCTGTTCCCGTGTTGAAGCAAACAAGCAAAGCAGACAAAGTAGCAGGAGGCCCGTACACAACTAGAGCCAGCAGAAGTCTAGACACCCGAAACTTAGAGATGCCCCCCTGTCGCTCACGAATCTTCTCTTGACCCGCAGACTCGGGCCCCCCCCACCACGCTAATGGGGTGTCTGCAGGAGAGACGGCCTTCACTGCAAACAGCCCCTCAGCAGCACCTAGCCCTTTGTCATCATCTTCTTCGTATGTATCTGCGGTGCTCCTTCTCAACATGCGGTAAAACGAGCAAGACCAAACCCCCTCACCCCCTCCGCTGCTGCCTCTCTCATCTAAACCCCTCGGTCTCCTGCGGCGCACAAGGGTGGTTCCCCCTCCTCCTTTTGCACTGTCTGTTTCACGAGCTAACAACTCCGGGGCCTCCGAAGAAATGGCAGAAGGCGCTCTCAACACAGAGACAGGAGGTGGTAGGGTGGGGCCTACGGGGGGCCCCGACGGCCCTGAATGCAGCCTAGGGGCCCCCAGGACCCCCTCCCCTCCCGCCGCCTCCTGCGGCTGCTTCGGTGCAGCAGGAGCTGTGGGAATGCTGCTGGTAGGTGCCTGAGTAGGTGCACCTGCAATAGGAGGAGGAGCAACGGCAGGAGTCGTAGGAGCAGCCAGAGCAGTAGTTTGCTGTTCCTGCTGCTGCTGTTGCTGCTGCTGAGGGGACATAGGTAATCCTTTAGGTGGTGGGGGCTTAGCTGGCAGCGTTAGACAGCGCATTTCGCATATAAAGGACCACTGGACCAATACGAGACACCAGCAAGTTGAAAAGCGCTGCGTAAGAATTGCAACAAACGACATCATCCCTAAGAACCACGACTCCGGCCACATGCGAGTCATCACATACCACATCACCGGAAAGGCAGCGCTGCCCGGCACCCCCGACGTAATCCACTGAATTCCATTTGGTCGAAATAATCCGTTAAACACTGAGACAAACAAACCGCACAAAACAGACAAAGAAATCTTTGTGTTTCTTATGAGACAGAAAGCATGCAATGCGGAAACATCTTCTGTTCTCTTGGTTTCTTCGTTTTGTTTCTTATGAGGCAAGCAAAACATGCGCTGCAGAAACAGATTTTATACTTGAATAAAATATATTTTTTTATACTCCCATGTGTTTCTTATTAGACAAACGAACCGCAAAGTGCAGAAACACGTAATACATTCTTTTGGTTTCTTATGAGACACAAATACGCACAAAGCAGAAACAGATCTTATTTCCTCTTTGTTTCTCATATTCAAATTGTTTCTTATGCAACCAGCAAACCATATAATGCAGAAACAGATAATATATTGTATTCGTTTCTTATACGCTATTTTTTCCTCGAGTCAAACGAGCCACACAATGCAGAAACAGTCAATGCATTTTTTTTGTTTCTTGGGGTAAAGCACACAAGGCAGAAACACATCGTGTATTCCCATTCTTATGCGACAAACAAATCATACAATTCAGAAACAGATCTTTGACTTCCTTTGTTTTTCATATTCGTTTGTTTCTTGTGCCACACAGAGAACACACAACGCAGAAGCATATTGCACATTTGTTTCTTACGCAACAAGCAATCCACACAATCCAGAAATATTACGTATATTCTATTTGTTTATTAGGCAGCAAGAACCGCACAGTGCATAAACAGGTACATAGACTATAATACATAGACTATAACACTGCACTATTCGAACTGTTGACTATACAATGCAAACAAACACCGATGCAGAGACAAATCCAACAAAGAAAAACAAAATTCCCACACTTTTATTTTTGATTCCTATGCAACACCAATGCATTTAGAAATCTCGCTCAAGCACAATACAGATACAGCTGCAGCTGACCCAGAAGCAGCGCAGACCCGAACAAACTAGAGTTGCCCTGAGAGCTTCTGAGGCTTGTTCGGTGCATTCACGTATGTCTGCATGCATGTACGTATGCATGCATGCACGTATGCATGCATGTATGCAGTAAGAAGGTAGGACTTACATTGGGGGTCGAATGCCAGGCCCTCTGCGTAGAAGAGGAGGTAAAAGAGCATGTAGGCAACGAGCCACTTGGCAGTGAGGCAGACAACGCTAATGAGGACGGGGTTATGAGAGAGTTTGTCGTATGAAGCAACAGTTAGCACCACCCCGTCTCCAGGCATATACAGGAGAAGGGGCAGCATTACAACGCAAAAGTACTTCTCCCCCAGAGACGCAACGGGAGAAGGCAGCTTAAAGATGTCCGTCATGTTATACTTCTGATCGTCAGCTGTCATCTCCATCAACACCAAAGACGGCAGCAAAATAAACATGCACGGAAACACGCACGCCCCCAGCGTACCCAACGTGCGCGGCGCCTGAGCAAGAAAACGCAACACTACCGCCTGCCCAGCAAACCTCGAAGCCAAAGGCCACCTCCCTTTAACTAAGGGGCACACCGAAGGCATGCAGCAGCAGCAGCAACAACCGCAGCCGGTGCGGCAGCTGCAGCGCCACTACCAACGCCAGCAGCGCCAACAGTAACGGCAACAGCAACAGCAGCAACAGCAACGGCAACAACAAAAGCAGCGCCAGTGAGGGCGGCAGCAGCAACCATAGCAGCAAAAGCAGCGACAGCAGCACCCCCAGTGTTCGCAACAGCAGCAACACCAGCAAAAGCATCAGAAACAGCAGCAGCAGCAGCAGCAAGAGCAAAGAGGAAGGGAAGGTCTCTTCACCTGCGTGAGAGTGTACGTAACGACTATCCAGACAGCAAGGCAGCTAATAACCTTGCACGCCCTTGTCGTGACGTCTGTAGACGTCAGCAAATGAGTCCACGAAGCGTTAATGTACTTCTCTACTGAAGCCACGCATACTCCGTTGGGTTGGGGGGAGCAGCGCATGTCTGCCGCACACCTGCCGCACGCATACACACACGCAGCAGCTGCGGCAACTACAGCAGCAGCTACAGCAGCAGCTACAACAGCAGCGACAGCAGCTGCCGCAGCACAGGGAACAACAAAACTTGTGAAATAGAAACAGATAGAGGAGACAGAGACAAGCATAAAACCACAAGCTGCACAACCGGGAAGGCGCCCCCAGGCAACACTAAAACCGAAAGCAAGGAGACAGAGACGCACACAGAGGCAAAGGAGAAGAGACACCTCAGCAGAGAGCAGACAGCAGAGTACCCAGCCAAGGAGACACAAGCCAACCAGGGGCCCCTGCAAGGGGCCCCCCGGTAGCAGCACGAGGAGACGAAAGGGCGAAGGGGCTCCCTGCTACCACAGCGAGGAGATTGGAGAAGCAAGGGGCCCCCTGGTGTTAGCGCAAGGAAACTGTAGAATCTCCTGCTACTGGCGCATTGAGAAAGAAGAAGCATGGGGCCCCCTGCTACCAATGCAAGGAGCCAGTAGTAGCGGGGGCCCCTTGCTACTAAAGCAAGTAGATAGAAGCAAGCAAGGGCCCCCCTAATATAGAAGCAAGGACGCAGTAGAACCAAGGGCCTTCCTTCTGCCTACTCGGCGGCGGTTAAGCTTGCGCAGATTTCGTGGAAAGTGTCGCTGGTGACCCAAGTAGAAAGGGTCCCGACTGATGTAACAAGAAAATGCAAAACCAAGGAAGAGATGTACGTCTGTAGCACGGCTGAGAGACTTGTGCTGGCAGCCATAGCCAGCCCCAAACCCCTCAAACGCCGGTGGACACTTTCACAAGCCGCAACCACAGAAGCCTGAGCCGCTTGCCCTGAAAACACCCACAACGAATGCCCACACAGCAGCCCCATAGAAGCATGCATGTATGCATGCAAGTTGGGGGGACAACCCTAATTTTAAAATATAACTTTGAGGAGCACAACAGGGTTTTTATTTTGCTTTATACGGATGGACGGAGGCCCTTGTAAATTAATTACCCAGGGCGACATCAATGATCATGATGGGAAGGGAACAAACAAAAGTCATAAGAGAAGCAAAGCCAATGAAGCGGACGCCCCCCATCTCAAATGCTGCTAAGGGGATATCCTCGAGGCTGCTCTGGCGCTGCGTCACGCAGATAAACAGAAGAAGAGTGAAAATAGAGCCCCCTATACGCAACCTCCCTGTCACTGCAGCACAAACAGACACCACACCAAACCCCACTAAACCCTAAACCCTAAACCCTTTAAAGGCCCAAACCCACTCCCGCAATCGCTAAGCAGCTGCACCCTGCGTCTTCTTCACGCCAGAAACCCCCAGATGCAGTAACAGTAACAGAAAACAACGGCAAAGGGACTACCCGCAGCTGGTGCAGCTCAGAAAGCACCAGCAGCAAAAACAGACGCAAGAACTCCAAATGGCATCAACAGCAGCAGCAACGAAGCCACCAGCGGCACCCGCAGAACAGGCGGCTGGAAACCACCAGAAAACAGCAGAAGGAGCAGCAGTAGCAGCTGCAGCAGCATTTGTTTGTGTGTATCTGCCTCTCACCTGCATCCCTGCATTCATGTTTCTTATCAAACTGAGACTGTGCGTTGTCTTTCATGCGTGCGTAGATATTAGTGTGAGGGAACCAACGGGCTGCCTCGTGCAGCATAGAAATCTGCAAACTCGTGGAGGCCCCCATCCCAGATTCGGAGGTGCAGTCTGTATCCCAGACGCCTTCTCCTTCTTCTGCACCCCCTCCTGACGCATGCCATCCCCCGCAGAAGTCGCTGCCTTCGCCGTGTTGCGCTGCTGCTGTTGAAGCAGAAAACTGCAGATGCTCATCTGCTGCAGTAGATCGCCGAGCGCTGCTCCTCCTCCTTAAAATGGAACGACGGCCTAAATAGGGGCCTCCCTCGCAACCCACATCCACAGACGCCGAACAACCGCAGGTAGGGGGGGGCCCTAGCCTCACGCTCCTGGGGGAAGCCGCCTCCCCCGGGACCCCCCCCACACACCCCTGGGGGGCCCCTCCCATCGTGTGCATGCATGCAGCTGAGAACTCCTGTCGAGGTCTGAATGAGAGAGAGGGGGAGGGGGGGCCTTGTCGGCTGCCAGGCGGAGAGGCTGTGCCCCCCCTCCCCTTCATGCCGGCTTTTGCCTCACTTCGTTCAAAAGACGGGAGTTTTGCAGTTAATTTAGATAAAAACAAATTCAATAAACAATCCGCAACCCATAGAAGCCCAAGTTCAAGCAGTCTCGACGACCACAATACAGGCACCAGCCCACGCGCTGCTGGGGGCAGCAGGCAGCTCGCATGCAGGGGAAAACAGGAGAAAGCGAAATTAAAAAGTATTTCATTTAAATGTGGTTACAACAAAAAGGAATAAATGGTTTTTGTTGTATGGTGTTCTTTGCAGTGTCACTCCACTGGTCGGTCCCCCACGAACTGAGCGAAGGCCGGCCACAATCGACATCGGTGCTCTTCGTCTGCCCTCAGGGCTTTCCTCTTCATTAAGTATTGCGTAAATGTGTAAAAATAACTAGTATTAAAACAATGTGCTTTTGAAACTCAAATCACACAAAGTGTGTGCAGCACAGCAAAGAAGGACAGCAGGGGTGGGCCAGGCAGGCAGCAAGGAGGCCGGTGCGCTGCTCAGTTGAATTCGTTGCATTTGTTTGCTCCTTCGTTTGCTTTTTTCGCTCATCTTTTGCATTAACTTACATGCATTATCGTCAAATCCGGAGGTCGAGTCCCCTGCATGTACACCCGGAGCAGTTCGTCTCCCCAGCTCCCAGGCAGCCCCAGCAGGCCAGGGCCACAGTTCCAGCGGACTTCCCCACACTCGGTTCACTGCAGACGCATGTAACTTTATATTTCTTTTTTTTCGCTTTGTTGTTCTTTTGTGGCTGAATGATGGGGAGGAGAAGGGGGGAGAGGCAGTGTGCCTTGTGTATGTGTACATCAAGCGAAGATAAGCGCAGCAGGCTGCGGCTGAGCTGCTTCTGCAGAGACAGCACGAATTGAACCCGCTAGAGGGGATTGCTCCTAAAAGAAGGAGAGGGGCCCACCAAGAATGTGTGGGGTATTGCGGCTCTTTATTGAAAGCCCCCGCTTATTACGTTTATTGTTCTCTTATAGCCCTGTGCGCAACCTGAGTGGCCATATAATTTAATACATATTGTATACGTAGGCACCATATACTTTATACACGATGCATATAATATGCACACTATATATCCTATACGAACTACGCATGTTCTATGTTTATTAATCAGCAGCTGCGAAGCAGCAGCTGTTCTTAGCAGCCGACGCCTACACATTTGATTGCATGCACTTGTTGACAAGAGGAAGCGGCTTCTACCTCACGAGATTCTGAGGTGACGTTTCTATTCTTTCTGACGAAAGATCCTACTATACATTAAATACTCGGCAGGCCTCGGCACCCAGGGGAAGATATTTATTGAATTTCCCCTTTACTCCGCAGTCACTATTGTATAAGTAAAGATATTTAATGATCAGGCGCCAGTTGTTAGCAGTGCGTACACCAGAACAGAGCATCCAGAGTTAGTTACGCAGCAATAGCGAAAGCTTGCCACAAAGGCCTTTCAGAATACTGGCAGCGCCACAGAGAGGCGCTGCAGTTGTTCATAGTTTTGTGCTACTGCTGCTGCTGCTGCCACTGCTGCTGCTACTGCTGCTGCTGTATTACGCAACTCAAGCGCCGATCCTTCTCCTTCCTCGTAAAATACGAGACGGAATAAATGGCGTTCTGGTGGCTGAGAAGCTATGTTAAGGGAACTATTGAATAAGAATTCTGGTTGTATATTTTCTCTGTAGCTCCACCAATATCTAGTTTAAGGAGCCGCCGACAGCTACGCTGTCTCGTGAGACACACGAACACGGCTTGAGGGGGTAACAGGTGGTTTGCAGGTCTTCATATGTGCAGCCTGCATAGCAGGGGTCCTCAACTGGTCCACCGACGTCCCCCGCACAGGGCATGAAGTTAGTCTCTGCCCTCGTATTGCATGCTTCTACACTTCAGTTTTGTTGAGTATGCTGGCCTTCCTTTGCTGCCCTTGCTGCAGCCTTTCCTCTTTGTTAAATAGGATGGAGTTCGTTCTGCTGCATCTGCAGCAGCAGCTGCTTCCTGAATTCCTGAGCGTTCTGTGCGAGGCGTTGCTGGAGTGCCATCTGTTCTGCTGCTGCGATGAGGTCTTTAGGAGGAATAGGCGGCCTTCCTGAAGCAATTGTAACAGCACAAAATCAAGTACAAGCACAAAGCAAAGGACGTTCGAGTGCTGCATTTGTTTGCATGCATACAGGCATGCATGCAAACAAATGCCAACACCGAACTACTGCTGCATAGTGGCCCCCATAATGTATTGGAGGTACCAGGAAAGGGAGGAGACAGAACAACGGGGATACAGAAGAAGGAGTCAGAAGAAGGTGAAGGGGGTAAAAGAAGATGCGCGAAACTAAAGTAGAAGGAGCAGACGAAAGAGACAGATGGGAGGCAGACAGACGGTGGAGACAGAAGAAGGAAGAAGAAGGGGGAGAAGGAAGAAGAAGGGGATAGACGAAGAAAAAGGAGATGAAGAATAAGAAAGCAGACGAAGCCGGGAAGAACGATAAGGAGACAGGAGCAGGAGGAAATGAAGAAAAAGGAGACAGAAGAAGGAGGAGGCAGAAGGAGACAGCAGGAGAAGGCATACCCAAGTGATTTGACCTGCACCGTGAACGTGTAGATCGATGTTCATGAAGCGTTTTGTTGTTTGCACAGGATTCAACAGTGGTCGTATGTGTTCCCCTGCTGTTTGAGGCAGCATGTTGCTGCGCTGCTGCTGCTGCTGCTGCGCAGGAGGCGTCTGTGTTGTTGCTGCTGATTGATGCGGGCGTCACTCCATTTGTGCCCCCCTGCAGTTTGGCCTCAGCTGCTTGCAAAGCCACGGGGCAGCGTTCGCTTGTTTGTTGTTGGGGGATGAGGCAAGGAGAAGGTGGTTGGTGTGATGTTTGTGTTTGTTGCAGGAAGATGGGTTGAATTGCTTCGGGAGAAGGGCTTCCGCAGCCCTCCGCCTTAAATACCCCGGGGCCCCTCATTGAGACAACCTCAGGGCTACTCAGGAAAGTCGCATGCATCCAGAGGGGACCACGCTCCTTGCTGGTTCTTGCTGCTGGTGAAGGGGAGACAGCCTCGTTGCTGGCTTTTGCTGCTGCTACTACAGGGGGCCCACCGGCACTCACTTGCGCGCTTGTGGGGTTTAGACTCTCGTATAACCTCATTTTAGGAGTTCCTGGGAAGGAGGAGGCGCACCTTTCTGGCCACAGACTCATCATCTCTTGCATGCGGTCGTGAACCTCTGCCTCCCGCAGCAGTGCAGCAAACTCCGCATCGCTGGAGACGCTTCCCTCCGGAGGCAGGCCCTCTGAGGTTGCATTGTTCTCTTCATCTGTCTCTAAAAAGAAGTCTTGTGCTGCTGCATGCGCAGTCGCGACATGCTCTCTCGTATCAGCGGGCTCGGCCTCCCCATCGCGGGGGCAGCTGCTGCTGCTTGGCCTATGTGGCTCGGCAGACCTCTCCCTGCCACACAGATTAAGTGTCTCCTTTTGGAGACAACATTGCTTTGGGGGGCCCTCTGAGATGAAGGTTGGCTGCTCACCTCCCCTCAAAATCTTTCCCGCTGCAGGATATGCAGCAAGGCAGCCTTCGAAGGCTGTGCCGCCTCGTGTTCTTAGATGTTTCATTGAAGCATCTGTGCATGCGTCGGTCTCAGGGGGAGCCTCACGCCCAGGTGCTGTTGGTTTGCCTTGCTGGTGCTGCTGTATCGTCGGTGGTCCTGCTCTCCCGTGTGACGTTGAAGCGTATGAAGACGTTTCCCACGTTGCAAGAGGAGGCCGGCCGGTGTGCTGCTGCCGCACTTGTTCATCTGTTACTGTTGAGGCCTTCTGAAGCTCCCCAGCAATAGTGGGGGCCCTGAGACGATAGCGCGCCCTTCTCCAGTGCCTCTGTATGATGCGAGCTGCGATATTCAACACCGGCATCGAAGGTAGGAAGCCCAAAGCCCCAAAGTCCATCATAAAGTTTAAGGCGCTGCTGCTGTGGCTGTCGCCTCCAGATGTCTTTAAGAGCCGAATTTTCCTCCGGTGCAACCCAGCGATGCATGCGCGGGTTTCCTCAGGTTGCCCCTGGCTTCCGTTTATTGAGCGGTTAATCGGGGGGGCTAGCTGCGGTGTTGCACACCGTGACTCCTCGCTGACGCTTAGCTGTACCGACGCGTCACTGCTGGGGCGCCCGGGCATGCCTGCACAGGCGGAAACCCCGCTGCTGCAGGCGTCCGAGATGGGGGAGCAGCTGCACGAAGGTCGACGGTCCGGCACGGGAGATGAAGCGCTTGGGAGCTGAGTACTGCTACTGGCGAGAGCTGTGCTGACAGTTGTTTGTTCGCTGTGTTCTCTGGCGTTCCCACAGTCTTTGTAAGGGGGCAGGCAGTCGCACAGCTGCTGGCCCCAAGTTGCGCATTCTTCTGGCGGCGCTTCTCTTAAGGCAGCTTCTGGTCCTTCTAACCCTCCCAGAGCGCTTCTTTCTAGGGGATGTCCTTCCTCTGCGTCGCACTGGCTGGCACTGCATCTCTCGCACTCCTCCCAAGAAGGGTTCAGTTCAGTCGCGCAGGGTCGCGAGCCGTCAGGTGGTTGCCGCCTGTTTCGGTCTCGCAGGTTGGCAGATGCGCGGAGGCTGCTGCTGCTGCAGCATACGGAGCACGGCTCCCCCGTTGAGGCTACTGAGGCTGCTGCGCTCCCGAGCTGCGATGCATCCCACGAGGCGCCCAGAGACGATGCTTCAAAAGTTTGTCTAAGGGGTGCATCAAGTGCAGCCCTCCCCGTCTGGGCAGCCTCTGCGCATTCGTCTTTGGAGTCGGTTTGCTTTGCTGACGACGTTGAGGCTTTGTGCATTTCCACGCATGCCCTGCGGTAAAGGCCGTTGTGGGTTGGCAGGCCTCCCCACTCACGAGACCGCGGAGGGGGCCCCCCAACAAAGGACGAATTTAAATGTGAGTCGCGAAATATGCTTTCAGCTGTTTCGCTGTCTACGTTGGTACTTAGGCTGGCGCACTGACTGGCAGACCTAAAGGCTGACGGTTCTGCTGCAGCGGGTCTTGCGTCTTCATCGCCTTCGCAGTTCAGCTTTTCCTGGAACTTTTCAGCAGCAGACGCTTCAGAAAGAGAACGCCCAACTGCTGCTTCACAAGCATCTCGTTCAGGATGGCTTGAGGCAGCACAGGGCGCGGCAACTATCCCTCCGTGCGCCTCATGAAGGCAGCTGCTGCGCTCGTTGAGAGAGTTGAAGCCGGCTGTCTGCCCTAGCAGCTGCTTTTGCTCCTGCTCGTGTGCCTGTCCTCGACTTGGGCATTTGTAGTGGGAGCTGCAAGAACACTTCACTGTTTGCGTAGCTGCTCCGACTCGGCTCCTTGCTTGCTGCGCCGGACTCGGGTTTCTGTACATGTTCTCTTCTCTGTAGTATTCGTCGGCTGGTTGAATAGACGCGGTTGACCCATTACCGCATGCTTTTCCGCTACACCCGCCGAGGAGCCTGTGTGTCAGTCTGAAATCTGCAGGTTGTCCTGTCCTGCTGAGGTGAACGTTCGGCAGCAAATTTGTGTCCTGCATTCTCATCCTGAACATGCGCTCTAAAGCGCCGTCTTGACTAAAGCAGGTTTGCTGTGAGCAATGCGAATGACACGGGCTTGTTGCAGGCAACGAAGCACAAAGTCCACCTCTACAAGCCCTTTCGTGGGAAGAAGAATCCGTCCGTAGCATCGTTTGTGTTTGTGGCTGCTCGCTCATGCTATTCGAGCGCAGAGGCAGGGAGGGTCTTGCCTCCTGTTCGCGGCAGAACGCTCCAGCAACTTTCTTTTCTCCTTGATGCTCTGCAGGGAACTTTGCTGGGCTCTGTGCAGTTTTCAGATCGCTGTGCTGAACGTTTTCTGTAGTGTGATGCGCAGCGCAAAGTTACAGCAGTCGTTCCTTTGTTCGCTATCCCACTGGCATGTCAGAACACATCTGTGGCAGCATTTGCCTTAGGGCGTTTCCACCTTCGTCAGGAAGCCGGCTTTCCCCATACCTGTTCTGCAGACCTCGCCTTTTGGTGAATGGCTCGTCATCCCGTGCGGCGACTGTTTCTGGCATTGATCTGAATAATGGGGCAGTGCGCATGCCATGGCTCACAGACGTTCCTTCGTGTGACTGAGTGTTTGTGCTTGTATATATATATATATATATATATATATATATGTCTGTGTGACACGCACACACACGCACGTATGCGTGTGTGTGTGTGTGTGTGTGTGTGTGTGTGTGTGTGTGTGTGTGTGTGTGTGTGCGTGTGTGTTTGTATTGAAAACGAAAGTTGAGTCAGGGAAAGCTTCAGGCTGTTCCTCATCAGCAAGCAGCAATAGGCAGTTAGTTAAGCAAATGTGCGGGCGAGAGCTGCAGACTTGCATTCTTCTATTGAGCACAATTCATCGCTTTCCGTCTTCGTCCCTTCACCCGCTTGTGTAGAGCAGAACTTATCCGATCCCTGCACAGCGGGTATTACCGTGGGAGGCGCAGGTGGCTCGCCATATCGATCTCGTCGAAAGCGGGCAATGAACCTTGAGTGACTTTCTGTTGTTTGGGATCTTGCTGCTACCTGTTCAGTTGCGTTCTGTTTTGCGCCTATCTCCGACAAACGCTTGAGGGGTGCCTCTGGGAATGTGCCTTCTCTGAGCGGCTGCCCATGAGCTTTGCTTGTTGCTTTTATTCCGTCACCAGCATGATGAGGATCAACAAGCCGCAGTAGAAATGCTTTTTCCTCGCGTTCCGTCCGCAGATGCGCATAAGCGGCATCAAGTGCCTGGAAATGCCCAGTTAATCAACGCGCATGACCTAGTTGTGGTTTGTGGGCAACTGACGTTATATGCTCACATCTGTGCAGTGTCAGCCGTCTGAGGTTTGGCCTCATTGAGCCCAATGCATTGCTAGGAACGAAGATGTACGAAGTGTTTTGTGAAGGCAAGTGCATACCAGTGCCGTGCGAGTTGCTTTTGCCTCAAAGCTCGCCTTTGATTTGCGCAGAACCTCAAGGCGTTGTGCAAGCTTCAGTAGCTCTTGCTGTTGCTTCTCGCTTTGCTGTTGAACCTGGATATGCTGCTGTCTTAGCTCCGTCAGCTCACTTTGCAGAATGCGTAGCTGTCGATCTGAGTGCATCATATAAAACGCAGCGCCCCCCCTCCAACATCACTGTGGGGCCGTAGTGTCGGTGCTTGCACGCTTGTCTTCGCGGTATCCTTGCATCTTTCCCAGCCAAAGCGTGCAATAATTGCGTGCTGTCAATGTGTTGGAATGCCCCTCTGTTCAATTTTGGCTCCTGTCGCACCCTTCGACCGCAATGCCATCCGCAGCCTTGAGCATTCGGCAGATTCGCTGGAGTCCTCCTTCAATTTCGTCTTTTCTCCCTCTTGCACCGACTCTGCGGAGCCTTGGCGCCTAGCCCCTGTAAAAAGCGCTGAGGCACGCAGTCTTCTTGCCGGCGATTGTCAGCATAAGCTGCTTATCTTTCATACACCAAATATGTAGTCTTTTCTGCGTATGATTTGCGACGTGCAAAAGCTGCCGTAGGTGAACATTGGAATACCTCTGCAAAGGGAGCTGCTGTGCCCAATGTTCTGAGGCGTTTTCGTTTTCAGTGCCCGAATCTCAGCCTGCTGCTGGCGCAGAAGCTGCTGCGCTTCTTCCAGTTGGTTCTGCAGCTCCTGCTTTGCCTTCTCGCTCGCAGCAATCTCGTCCTGAGCGGCATTTGCATCCTGTAGCCTGGCCGCCTCCATCGCCTCAAGCTGCATCACCGGCATATGCATGTACTTGTTGAAACGTTCGGAAAGGTTCAAAGCCGCCTTAGCAGGCCAACATGTCTCAACTCACCTCTTTAATTCTTTGGTTTGCTTGTTCTGCGGCGCGCAGAAGTTGTTCGTTGCGGCTGCGGTAAGCTGTACGTAACCACAGCGTGTGTGCGCAAGACACGCACTTTACAGCGTGCTTAGGGGGAGGGGCACCATCCAGTGTACGGAGCTTCTCAATCTTCAAGAACGATCTAGGGAAATCTGCAGGGCCTCAAAAACTTAAAAGCAGTAGATCCAGTCCCTTACAAGCAGCGAGCCGAACAAGTTGCATATGTTTTGCTTCCAGAATCCGGAGCTTCTGTTTCACGGGATGCTCAGCCTGCAGTGGATTGTCAAAGGACGCCACGGAAACATATATATATATATATATATATATATATATATATATTCATGAACGTGTACAGTATAAATACGAATATATATATATATATATATATATATATATATATGCATGTAAGCATACACATATGTAATATATATATATATATGTATATGTCTGCATGTATACATAGGTATTTACAAATGCGTTCTGCCACCCTCATTCACAGGCTTGTGGAAGCGGTAGTCAACAAGCGCTTCGCATATTGAGGCTGGCTCGTACATCCTACTGGCGATAATAAAAGCTTCTGGAGGAGTTGTGCAGAGTGCGTCCCCAGGTTCGCGCATGTAACCTCTCCCAGTGTCGGTGCAGTGGGTTTGTGGTTGCTATCGAACTCTCGCTGCATATTCTGCATGGCTTATGCTTCATCTCTGTGCGTCTCACTCCTGTTAGCTCTTTAGCAACTTTAGAAAGACCCGACTCCGACGCTCCCGCATCTGTGAGACCTCCGCGCTGGGAACTGCTGACAGGCCTGTGCGCCATCCCCTGCAATTGCCAACGGAAGGTGCGATCCCGCGAAGCGTCAGCTCATTTTGTGCATTTCTCGCGTTGTATCAGTTTTCTTAAATACATGGGCTTCCGTGGAACGTCGACGTGAGCCGGGCGTGGCGATCGCGCCTAAGTGCTCTATAAAACGCACCTACAGGAGTTCCTAGCGGCCTTTTGGAACAGTAGGATTAGGTTTATGGTTTAGGGACTAGGACCTTTGGGCTTTGGCTTTTAAGGTTTAGGGTTCAAGGTTCCGGGATTTATGGTAATTCTACTCATAGCGGCTGCTAGTCGTCTCTTACTAGGCTGTGGGATGCGGCCATTCGTAGGTAAGGCATAGGGAGGCATCACCTGTCACGACAGGCAGGAATGCTTCTGTTGCACGGTATTTTCTTTCAACTGTTGCGTCTCCTACCCTTCTTACTTTTTAGCCCAGCTAGCTGCTCTTCAGGAGGAAACTTTTTTTTGATTGTTTACATAAGTCCTTGCTCCTGGGGAGGAGTATTGGTGCCTCGGAACGTTAAGCCCTTGGCGTTTGTGCCGCAAGCGCACCCGTTCGTATCCTTTAGTAGCTCTCAATGTTGGCTTACCAGTAGCTAGTTCCGGCAGGCATGGTATGGAAGGCTTTCAAGCCTCCTCGGCAACGGGCAAACGGGCCAGCGGAACACAGCCAGGTGGAAGAATACGTCACTACTGTGTAAACCCTCCTTCTTGCTGTTAAGAGTTTAGTACGGCTGGTGCATGGCCATGGGTTCGGGACCGGTTAATATCACCCCGATCCGTACAAAAATTTCCGAGGTCGTCCCTGAGACTAGCAAGGAGACTTCTAGTTCTAAAGATGGCTGTAGAGATATCAGGGCCTGAGATCCACTGCAAATGGAGAGTCACGTCGAGAAGAAAAGTCGAAGAAATGCACAACGCGCACAGTACTTGGCTTCCCTCAGTAGGCGCCTTCTCCCGGGGAGTATGAAGCAATGGCCTTATTGCCCTTTTCAATATTGTGAGTTTGCTTTCAAAGCATTTTCAGCTTTTCCACCTCAGCTGAAATGCATGCAGCTCGGATTCGCCCGCGGACGCCCGTATGTGCCACGTGACCTGTGTTGAAAAGTCGCCCTAACGACAGCGCCGCCAAACCACCAATCATTGCTCATTTACATTCAAAATCGAAGTTTGTTTATAATTTCTGTCTTTTGATGCAATAAAACGCGGCATCTTCTCGGTTCCGCGTAGTCAGAATGCCGTGTGCGGAAACCTGATTTAAGGGACCCGAAAGGGACGACAGTAGAAATCTCAAGCACAGCCCGTGGCATTTGCAAATGCATGCCTCCTTAGCCCTCCTAGTTAAAACTGTAAGTGTTGTGTCAGGCACTAAATAAAGGAGTTGGTTCATCGGGACCTCCCTATGATGGAGTCCCCTGTGCTACCAGTGGTTTGGTCGTACTTCGTCGGCGTTGCTTGTGTGCATTTTTTACCTGCTTTTTGCTGTAGACAGCTGGAAGCAGATGAGCGTTTATAGGCAGTGGCAGTGGAATCGGGAAGAGGCGCACCTGCTCCACTTTGCCTCGACGTATGGGGCCTGCCAATCGACCAAATGCAAGGGTGTGTTGCTGCAACCGCCAGAGACGAACACTGAGACTTGGCACTTCAACGCCTAGCAAGCGAACTGCTCACATGACTGCCAACTTCTTTACAGAGTTAGCAACGCCGCAGTTGGGACGTAAAAGTATAAGAATAGGATTCCAATTTCCACCTTGTTCGACAATTTGCCGGTATAATGTACACTTTTTATTCCATTTCAACCTCGGTTACCTCCTCGGAATCCTTCTCCCTTGATGCAGTCGCAGTTAAGACGTGCCTCTGTGCACCTAGAATCCTGTGGTTGTGTATCACTTGGGACTTATCACTGCTATTGTGTGCACCGCCCTAGTGTGTAGCTTCACTATAAATATCTTCAAGAAATTCTATACGCCATGCTCAGGCGCCATAGTATATCAAGAACGCCCGTTATGGTTAGTACAATGCAAAAATCCCCGTCAAGCGACCAGTTTGGAAAGGCATTTTATTACCTTTCACAAAATGAATGCCAGCCCGCAACGCCAGGTGGAGTATACGACTTGATTAGTGGCCAACGATCTGAATGGTTGCTGGCATACAGCACATGTTCTTTCAGAAGTAGCGGAAATAAAGCTTAATCGGCCTAAATGCGCTGCAGTTAGAGGTTAACACCGTTGATAGAGCTAGGCAAGCACCCTAACAAGCTGAGAAGGTATGCACAAACAAAATGGCTCGAGTAAAATGTTTGCTTGACAAGCGAAGCGCCCTTCCATTCAACGCGCCGCCCAGTTTTAATAGAAATCAGGTCATGAAAACCAATTACCAGAAATAGATGGCCAGTTATGCCATGTCTGGCAGCAGCAGGATCTCCGCGCTATGGAGAAATGACAGGTTTAACATGCAAGGCTGCTAGGTAACACGCAGCCCTGAAGTCGAATGGCCACTGAAGCTGGGGAACGCACAACAGCTGCTCTGGAGAGGTTATTTTTCATTAGCGTCTCATAGAAGATACGAATAAATGGATGGCACCCTAGCAGCAGCGCCGTTGTACAGCGAACAGCGCCCGCAGCAGCACCACCGCCAGCGCTACCACTACCACCAACACCGGCAGTAGCACCACCACTAGCTCTGTTGTAGGAGAAGGGTAGCCATCACTGCCGAGCGAGGGACGTGGCCACTGCCTTCCTCCACAGCTCCATCCCTTCTCTCCAGCGTCTCATTATGGAGCGCTCTGCTCACACCTCACACACGTGCCCGCTTTGCATCTGTTAGCCGCTTCTGCATCGTTTGCTTCATAGGATTGCCAAGGCTGGCCAAAGGTGGAAACATACCAGCCGCAAGTAGCTCATCGAGGAGGTGATTGTATTCTGCCCTTTCTGCAACCTTCTTGCGGATCCTGCACAGGCCGCGCACAAACAAGGGCACCATATTCACGTTTCGAAAGATGGGACGCACTAACCGCCGTTTTCTCTGGTGAAAGCACGGTGGTAAAGTGAACTGACGCAGGTTCTCCGGGTGCAGCAGTGTTAGCCTACTTCGCTATGCGCAAGGCAAAGTCCTTCTCCAGTACCGACACTCTCTGTTGAACCTGTTCCTCAACAGTACGGGCCCAAGCTGCTTCAGCCTCAGCCCTCTCGGCAGACTCCCTCTACAAAACACACCTCTAAAACACCGTCTTTGGAGGACCGAGGCTGCTGCTTTGCTTTGCGAGAAAATGCATAGTGCTCAATCTACTTATCCTAGGGGAACGCGTACCTCTGCCTGAGCCTTGCAGGCAGTCAACTCAGCGTCCTTCTTCCTGCAGCATTCCTCTAGCTCCCTCTGAGTTAGCTGGAGGGACTGAACATTGCCAGAGACGCATATCTTGTTCGGCTTGACAAATTTAAGGCCGGTAATATCTGGCGACCCTCACTCAGGTAGGCCGAGCTGGATGCGGGGAGTTACCTGCAAAAGCTTTCTGCAGCTTGCAAGCTCCTGCTGATGGCGGCGTACTTCAAGGTTATCTCGCTGCCTTTTAGCTGCTTCGATTTCATGATGTCTTTTCACTTCTTCCAACTTCGTCTCGAGAGTTGCGCATTTTTCAGCCAAGTCCTACAGGGACAATACCGAGAGTAAGGCAGGTGAAGGCAAATGCCGTCGTTGAGGCCACGGCATCCAGCAACTGTAAATCAGCGTAAATGCAAGCGTGTGGCTGCAACAACAACCTTCTGTAACGTGAGGAGACGAAGAGATATGGCTTCCTTTTTTCTCCATCTAGTGGGCGAAAACGCTTACTTTTTCTTTTGCCGCTCCGTTTGCCGCAGCTAGAGCTGTCTGTTTCTGCACGCAGGGGAAGATAAAACTTCAAAATGTACACTAATAAGCGCACTTCATAGTTTAGCCAAGCGCACTGATTTCATTCCCAGTTAAGGTACTAAGCATTTCCTTTCGGGCCATTTGTGTGGATAAAGTAAGGGGTGACGCCATTGGTTCCTCAGAGGTCATAAAGGAGGAAGCTAAAGACGGGGCAGCTGGTGCTGAGCTTAAATACATCGCGAATACCCGTTAAAGTGCGAACCTAGCGTACTTTTGCTTCCTCCAGACGACAGCAAAGCTGCAGCCGAACCAGCAGAAGTCACATTCAGTGTTTAGTGTGTGTCTAGTAGTCCTTGGATAGAAGGGGCCTCCCTGCTCTTGGAGAGTATGGCAAGTGCGCAACGGCTTTTCGGCCTTTCCAACAAAGGCGAACGACGATGGCCAATGATCTACACAGGTTCCAAATGGTTGTCATTGCTGCTTGCGTACCTCTTCATTTCTCACTCGAGTCACATGTAATGCTCTTGTAGCCTCCATGAGCTGAGTTCGCAACTGCTTCTTCTTTGCCACTGCTGCCTCATGCTGCTGTTGCGCTCCTTGCAGTTGCACCCTCATCCGACTAAGTGCTTCTTTTTCGCTCGAATCTTTACGCATCAGCTCTTGCCTAAGTGCCTCCAAAGTAGCTTCTAGCTGCGCGCATGGAGTCAAAACGCCCAATTGTATAATCGAATTTTCTTGCTTGTGTGCAAACTAAGTCCGGCTGCCTTGATGCCCGCCAGTTTTGCACTTCCTCCGCAAATGACAGTACTGATGTGTTAGGCAGCAGCTTGGCCCCCTTCAGCATGGTTGCGCGAATAAGGATAACGAAGCTAGCCGCGAGAATCCTACTTCTTCGTTTAGGGTTTGTGTCCTCAGGAGGGCAGTTTCTTGGTTTTTCGACTGTTGCTCCATCGTTGCAATTGTCGATTCGAGTTCGGCAGTCTGCAATTGCTGTGACTCCTGCAAAACAAAGCATTTTGATGAGGAGCGAACTCATGAGCCTCTTGAAGCTGCCGCCAGTTTTCAAAAATGGCATCGCTCCCCGCTCATTCGCAGCCCTTGTCTTACTTTAAATATATCTGCCTGGCGCATCAGCTCTTGCACTTTGCTTGAAAGCATGGTGATTTCCTCTCGTGAGCTCCTTAGTTCCTCCTTCTGCCTCCAGTTTGACTCTTTCATGAGTTGAAGCTCTACCGACAACTGATTGTTGTACTCTGTTGCTGCATCCAGTTCCAGTTTGAGCTTCTGTTTCTCTGCTAGAGTTTCTGTAAGGTCCTGAAAATGCTTTTTCGAGTAGCACTCGAGTTCTTTTGCTATCTTGGCATTCTCGGCTTCTAGACGAGCTACATCTTCAAGGCGTCGTTGCGCCTCGTTTTCAAAGCGTCGCGCCTCCTCCATGGTTGCCCGCAACTGTTCAGCTTTCTGTGCGTCGCGCTGGTTAGCCTTGTGCAGCAAAACAGCCCCAAATAGAGGATCTCTACATGTAAATTAACTCCGACCGATGCGATTGTCGTTCATCCAAGACTTATGCGCTCATTTCATGGGGAGTTGAACAGGTTAGTAACCTTGCAGCATGACTAGCACTCTTACTCCCGGATCTAAAACTCACCGATCTAAGGTCAGTAGCAAGTGTGGCGATCTCATTGGCCTGACTCTCTATCTCATGCCTAAGGGCCTTCTCGTCCGCCAACGTCGTCTTCAATTGAAGCAGTGTTTCTGCGTGCTTCTCCTGAAGCACGCAGAAACACTCCTTGCGCAACAGAGCCATGTATTTGCAGATTGGCCGAAACGATTTGTAACTCTTCTAAAGTCTGTACCGCAGTATCCCTTTAAGCTTTGCGTGGATGACTTCAAGTTTACATTTTCTAGCGCCAACGGCAAACGCTGCTCCTTGGCAAAATTCAACGGAGCCTCACAGTTATCTCTTTAATTCGAGTTTCTTCAAGAACCATGCGTGCCCGCATCCGTTCGCATTCTATCTCAAACGGGAGAAGTCTCTTACGTTCATCCTCGAGCTTCAAAAAGTAAAGCATGATCCCACTCTATTGAACCAATGCAAAGTCCGTGCTGCAGGCGGTAAGCGAGCCCATGAGTGTTATTTCTAGTACCGTACCGAGACCACTGACCCAGCAGTTCCTTTCAGAGACATCTTGCAAAGTTCTTAATGCTTCCTGAGCCTCCTGGAGTTCCCGAAGAAGCTTCGCACTTTCCCGCTTCGCAATTTCGGCCTCCCGCTGAAGCAACATGGCCATCCTGCTATTGTGCTCTTACTCACCTTGGAGCAGCCTTTGGATTAACTATTACCAAGGCCCCTAAATCAGATAGTTCGCCAATTAGTGCACATTCAAATTATGGTAAAAGCACCTGTATTAGCAACAATTGCTTTTCCTTCTCAGTGAAGGCCTTTAGCTCGTCTTCCAAGCGCAGAATCTGCTCTCGGTCTAGAGTATGCATCTGCCTGCAACGTTCTAGCGAAGCCTGGGCTTGCTCGAAATCCTTTTCTACAACGCAAAGCTTTCCAATATGCTGCTGCAAGGATGCGATCTGCGCCTGTACAACGGGAAAGCTCAGCAGGCGCAACGTAACTTCGCTAGCTATCCTCATCGTGCCGCAGAGAATGAAGCACTGACGTTCCGAGTGCAAAACGCTAGACACTAGATTTTCCCTCAACCTAGGTTACTTCTTCAGCCCCATCTCGGGCTTTGAAGTTTCTAGTTTGCGTAAAGACGTTGGTACCCGTACCATCGCCTGCGTAAATTCTTGCCTCAGATGGCTGTTTTCCTTCATCAAGTCAATGCGGTCGCTCACTGCCAGCTCGGCCTCCGCTTTTGCCATAGAAAGCTGCTTCCGAGCAGCTGCAAGTTCCACAGCAGCTGAATCTGACGAAGCCCGAATTGCACCATACTGCTCAGAAAGCTTCGCAACTTCAGCCGTCTGCTGCAGGTACTGTTTTCGCACTGCCGAAAGTTCCTGCGCTGTAAACATTTAATTTGAACCCGGAGACTAAATGCAAGCGTATTTCGCGAGTGCATGTTTTGTATTCGGGCCAGATGAAGTTGATGGCCGGTTCCCAACTTGTGGCAGGGAGCACTTGCCTTGATCGGCGACGTCGCGAGAAAGAGTCCTATTTGACTCGCGCAAGGCTGCAAGCTGGTGTTCTAGCGTTTCCACTTGAGTGGCTGGGCGCATGCCATCGTCCGGAGCGTAGTGTGGGGCTTGAGCAGGACCATCTTGCGCAGTTGGCTGCAGAGACATTATTAGCAGCATTGACCTCCTTGCTGCTTTCTTCTCACCTTCCAGCGATGCGTTTATGGCCCAACTGCACGAGCTGGAACAACGCTCAGACTTACCGAGAGTGGCTGAAGAGTTCGTTGCCCAGCGTAGCCATGAGATGCTTCGCAGCGCATCGGATCCTGTAGTAGTGGGCTTCTTCTTGACCAATGTGTGAACTGCTCATGATCCCAGCTGGGTAACCGCAAGCTGTCAGCGTGGCCTACACGATAACGGGCCCTGGCAGAGGTGGCTCTGGCTGGCCTGGAAAAACCGTTTATATTCACCCAGCAGGCCTGTGGCTTTTCGCAGACGTCTGGGTAACAGTGCATTTCCGTAGAGACCGACTCAAACAAGCGGACTTGTATCAGCACATGTAGGAGCAAGCAGCATGTGGTACGGTACTGAAGCTAAGCGGCACTTTTGGGCCTATCGAAACGCCCAGTATGCAGACGCAAGTCTCCCAACGTGCAGCTGTTGGGATTTACATTTGTGCTTCAGAAAATTCCAATTGCCATTACGGGCATCCCGGGACTTCGTTGTGCGTGTGGAAAGTTTTCTGAAGCGAATTTTATTTTTCAAGGCGTTTCTCGCAATCAAAGCTAGGTATATGTTGGCACCTGCCACAATAATTCGACTGCTTCAGATCCAGTGGAACTCTACGTGTTTTCTGAAGGACGATGCAATAACCACTAGTCCATTCAGCCGCAAACTTCCTTACACGCAGGGCGACAGGCACTCCGCCCATTGCATTTTTTCTGATGCACTCCTGATGCGGAGGGCGGCAACTCTGCAAGGCACTAAGGGGCAACTACACACTGTAGTTCCACTTCCTTGGTTCCTGCCCTTTATCCAGCGCACCAACCCGTCTTCTTGGAGACCAACAGCACTGTCCGCCTCCACCAGAGCCCTCTCCAGTAGCCGCCAACTTGAGTAGCCTGGGGCCACATAAAACTTTATGATTCTACCTCTAATTTTTTAATAAACTGACGTTGTATAGTTGTTTTCCAGCAGAAGTTCGACCATTGCGGACGGCGGAATGCAGCACTGCTTCCCGCACAGGTTCACGAAGCTCTTCCCAACGATTATGCTTCTCCTGAAAATCACATGCCGCAGTTCCTTAAATGCGCTAATCAAATGTTCTGTCAATCAGACATTTCCGGAAGTAAGGTTTAAAGGCAACCAAGAGCTTATTTTCAGGTGTAATGCAATGTCGCATGATGATTCCTGCACACCTGAGCAGCGGCGCGCTATTCGGAAAAATACGGACCCTGAGGGCGCCTATCTCCTCAGGGATCAATATATGCGTACAATCTTAGCCAAGTCTGTGTATATCGAGCGAAGATATTCTTTTCCTCGAACCCTGAAGTTGCAGGGTTGTACGGGGTCACCGCACGGGTACCCGGGGCCCCGCAACGAGGCAAATCACAAGCACCCGTACCCCGCTCGAAACGCATCTGGCCTCACAGTATCTTAGGGCGTTTTATTTTTCCTTTTCAGCAATCTCAACACTTCCTATGTAGAATTCGTCATCTCCTCCTCTAAGCGCCTATTACCGTCGTTTCCAGTGCTCAGCATGCCGCTGCCTCTATAGCTCCACTTAGTCGCCCCACAAGAAGCAATTCCCAGCTGTACTCAAGCCTCCCTCTGTGCTCCTTCTGCATACTCTGTAGCAGATATACATGCATGCGTGTATATATATTCTGTAGAAGCCATCACGACCTTATGTGCTGCCATCGTCATAGTCCACATTCCAGAGTTGGTTTTTTGCATCACGGCAAGTTGCAACTTTCTTAGGGAGGAGCATTTACGGTTTCTACTGTCTTCCATTCATATTGAAAAAATATCTGCATCTGAGAATGCGCTTCATTCTTGATCAAGGGTGAAGAATCAAGTCTAAAGTCTCAACAGGCAAAAGACGCAGCAGTAGGGCCAGAACACTCTATTTGATCATAGACTTGGGTGCGGCGAACATGCTGGCAAGCGTGGCGCTGCTTCGCTGCTCTGTTCTAGTTCATGAATGCGCGGGTATGAGCACTTAGCCAAAGAAAATGGAAACGTGTCGCTGGGCTACCCGCCAGGCTGGAGCGGGGCACCCAAAAATCAGTTGTGTGTGTGCCCCCATTAAGAAGTTACTTCCAAGCGGAGCATTCAGCTGTTTCGGGCAAGTTACCGCAGAACTTCCTTGCGCAGCTACAAGCATAAACTTTGGGATGTGGGAACACTACAATGAACACAGTTGAATGCACACTGTTCACATATACCTTCAGGCGTTCCCCCCGGGAAAAAACCAATTGCCATTCACACAATATCCTGAGGCAGGAAGTCACGGAATATTCGTGGAGGACAGTGGCCACACTACTGCCTAGAAAAGATGTTTACGCAACGGCTGCGCCGCTTGCCAGCCCTCCGATACTCTGCAGGCCCCTTTGTAGAGCACTTGTATACTCGTTTATGGCCTGTAGAAACAGCTCAACGACTCGTATCGCTCTTTCATGCCCATCCACACCGCTTACCGCCGCGGGGAGTAATTTGTTGTAAGCCTTAGATGTCAAACGCAACTACATCGGATACAGTGCCCAGTGTCACGGTACACTGCTGAAAGGTTCCATGGTTGCACCTGTAGTATTTCATCGTCAGCCTCCTCACGAGCTCGCGTGGCAGCTGCAAGGCCCGCACGTAGCTCCTCGAGCTCTTCCTTGACGAAGGCATGGAACTGATCGCGAGGTTGGTCACCCCTGAGGCGCGGCACACAGAGTCGTGCGAGAAAGTGGGTAGGGAATTAGCCGTCTACCTCCCCGGCAGCAAGCCCACATGGAGATCCGTCGACGTAAGATAAAAAACTCATTGTTTCTACTGTCGCTTTGAGGTTTTGACTGTTTCAGTGCAATTGTCGCAAGAAATTGGCAGCCCCACCTGAGCAGCACGGCAATATCCCTTTTGAGGGATGAAACTTGCTGGTGACGCGCCGCGATTTCACTCTCAATTTTTACGTCCAAATTCTTGACGAGTTCTTCGAGCTTCTCCCCTGCTGCATCTTCCCTCGCATTCCTCGAGCGTATTTCAGCTTCGAACGCCGCACGTATGGCCTTGCAGCGAGCCATCAGCTCTGCGGCATCCCGCTGAAGACGAAACGTAGTCCAGCAACGGCGCTCCTAAAATGATATTAATATTTTCCATGGTAACCTTATTGGAAAAAAATGAGTTAGTCGTTGAGTAAGGGCTTGTGTTAAAAAAAAGACAAACCACACAATTAGGTGCACGCAGAAGGCCAGCAAACAAAAGCTAAATTAGTTGGAATACACTGTCGAGGCCGCTGCGTCTGCTGTTCATAGGACGGGCTGCCCGACTGAGATTTTTGCAGCTTGCTCCCCTTTAAGGCTGGACAGCCCTTGCTCCAATTCCTCGCAGCGCGTTATGAGATGGTCGAGGGCACCCTGAAGCCATCAAGAACAGCATTCCCAGAACAAACAGGCGTATCAGCACAGGGAATACGCTAGAAATGTCACTGACAAGGGGTGTTGAGGCTACTGGCAACAGCATGGTGTGTAACGAAGAAAAAATTCCAGCTGTAGCATCTGCGGTGAAATGTCTTTCTTCAGCATTCGTAGTCCATGTGGGATGCGAGTGCTAGCTTACCGTCAAATGGCCTATGTGTCTGCCTATTTTTGATTGCAACCTCTCTAGCATTTCTGCTGCCATCTTCCCTGCCGCCTTCTCAAGCACTTTGTTGGCTTCTCCCCTTCCTCGTGTTTCTGCTGCTACTCCGCTCTCAATCGCTTGTACTGCTTGGCGAATTTGCTAAGCACAGCAAAATTTAGGACTGCCGAGTGCACGTGCGTGTATGGACTCTTTGCAGAACATATATTGCTTGAAATGTAGCCTGTGTCTCATCTGCTTACAGTCCCTAGTGGCGCCTCCCCTTCTTGCTGCCACTACCCTCATGTAAGCACTAAGAGACGAGTCATTCGCAGCGCCATTACGCACTCCTAGCACAATTACCGTCGGTAGGAAACCCGCATACCCTGTATCGTTCTGCTTCGAGCAAGCGCCTCCTCCTTGTATCCTCTGCAATGGAGGACTTAAACCCTGCGAATCTATCTCCCACGCTTGCGAGTTGCAGCCGCAACTTCTCGGAGCACGGTTCTACACCACCAGGCGCAGACAGCACCACGCCTATGAGAGACCAGCAACCCAGCAGTAGCCCATTGCACGCTCTACTTACCAGCTCACCCTAGTACAAACTCTGGTACGATATTTCTTTTAATAGCTTCTCTAAAGTAAGGCAGAATACACCGGCCAATTAGGTCTCGCCACATCAACTGGCCTCGCCGGTAGAGAGGACTCGTCTGTAGGCGAATGCATTTCGCCTTTTCCACTAAACCGGCAGCCAGTCTCTATGCAGTGCCACCCAGTGATTCCATAGACTGCTGGTAATCCACTCGCTTACATCACGACTCACCTCCACAATCCAGGGTGGAGGCCCGGCAGCAATGCAGCACGCCGGCAGAGGTATGTGGGTCTAAACCGGCACTGACGAGACCATTCTGGTGGATGGGTACACCAGCAAATATGCATCTTTCTCGTAGATGAGTAGACAGTCTGCCCACAGGTGGCGAAGATGGCGTCCGACGCTCCGTCACGCTGAGGCCTTTCACACAAGAAGTTGCAAGGGCTTGTCTCATGGTGGCTCCTGTAGATTTTATGTGTAGTTCACTCACGGAGGACATATCAGAAAATTGAAAGGGACCCGAAAGTGAAGGCCGCAGAGAGGCAACCCAGATTCTGCTGCCCTGCAGTTGCAATCGCGAGGCAAGCAACTCCGCGCAAATCGATTTGGGTCTCCCTCTCCACTCAGTATGGTATAGGAGCTGCCTATCCACTCTAGAGAAGCATATTCAGCTGAAGTGGAGCTTAGACGAAGGGGAACGAACAAAATCCGAGGACTTTATAATACGACGAAAAGTGAGACTGTCCCGGCGTCGTGCACAGTAGGCAGCGACTTCGAGAACAAATCTGGATCAAAACTGCCCTGTCGAAACTTCCCTAAGTTTATAATATACGCCTCTAGAACCAATGCCATATATTCACCACATATTTCAGCTCGTGCAGAACGATGCAGCGGGAAGCCCCCAGCTCAGCTCATGCATATTCCTGGTGTCACTGTTGCGCGTTGAGGCACTATGGAAACACCGCAAAGAAAAGGCTTGCTATCATTTTCCCCCCTTCTTTCTTTTGAAATGAACTGAATCCTTACCTTACAGCTCAAACTTTTTGCGTCGCATAGAAGAAACAGCTCGCACGGGGCACTAGTCTGGCAAGCCTCGTGGGCCGCTTTCAAATATCTGCGAGATTTCCAAGTGTAGATCTCAGTTCTTATTTTCTCGACTGCTTTTGGTTGCTGTATAGTGGGTCACAAAGATGTGCACTGTGGGCCAGCAGCACCCATGTCCTTGCAGAACGGTACTTCGTGTGCAGCATCACCGCTTTCAACCAGGTCAATTCCAGACCTTTGCCTGGCAACCTCTCTATATCTCCTTCATCTATACAATCTGAAAAATATGCCCTTTGGATGCTCCGTACCTAGCAGATGACTCTTGAATGAATCACCGCACAACTGTTGAGCGTTTAAGGAAGGAAGGCCAAGCTTGGGATCCTTGTACTTAGAGCAGGCTGCATCGGTATTCTCAGTAGTTTCAGTTTCGTTACCCGCTCAGGTTGGCGAGTTTCTGTTTTCTCTCTAGCACCTATTGCCGGCCATAACGCTGTGGGATATCGATGACTTTTGTGCCATCGTCTCTGTGAGGTGAGCAAGTGTGCAGGTTTCTTGGTTGTGCCGCGTTAATGCTTAAGAATTGTCCACGGCATTGCGGGATGCACCGAAATACGAGCTTGGGATGCTTGCATGCGAGCTTGCCTTGCAGCAGGGCCTGCACTGAGGAGTGCTGCAACTCAGGAGAAGCCGCCTCCTCTGCTCACGAGCGGCAGTAACGTGCCAAATTGCACAGGGCAGTCAGAGACAAGAGGAATGATCATCTGCTCTTTGGAAATCTTTATTTTCACTATTTCGTCTCCATTGGAGCCAACGACTGCCTTCCGTATGGTCGGTGCATGTCATACGTAGTAACACTCCTTTCTCGAACTCCCGCTGCAAGGCATCCCTACGTGTAAGCATTTCCAAGCTTTGTTTCGATGCCTGCACCAACACTGTAGATAATTACTAAACACGTGGCCCTGTATAGTCAAGCTGCAAGCAAGCAGAAATGCATGCACAAACACCTGATCCTGCATGTTATACCTCCCCTTCTTTCCTTGCAGAGAAGGCACGCCTCCATCTACCTTGTCGCCGACTAAAGAATGCGTGCACCAAGAGAAGACAGACAACAGGCAAAATTGGCAAGCGCCCAAACTCCGGAAAGCAAACGGACAGCAAGAGCAAAAGCGAGAGGGCCTGCTGCCGAAGGGGCACAAACTTGCCCGCATTTGGCAGTGGCAGGCCAGCGAAGCTGCGTGGCTTTTCCTGCCAGCAGCATGCGCTGCCGCCGGCGTTAAAATGTTGCAGTGCCAACCAAACAAGAATAAGGACTGCACCGTCACCCAGGCAAACCGCCACGGCCTGCGTTACGCAGGGGCTTCACAGACCGCTAGCGTGAAATATGGAAAATCAAGAAGTCGTCTGTGCCACCAACGAAGTGGTAGGTAGGGGAGGTTCGCACCTCAGAGCTAGAAGATCATTACCCGCAGAGTACGCGGATATGGAGTTGTTGTCTCATGTGTAAATGCGTCAGAGCAACTGAGTGAAAAATAGTTGGTGGTGGGCCCAATTGGAACTCCAGTGCTCCTGCTTGTGCCTGCAGTCTCCTGCCGAACTGAGGAGGGTACCTATATGCTCATGAGAATTTAGTGTTTTCAAGCGATCCCCAGCAACCTGCTCCGGTTGTGTGTTCCCGTGCCATTTAGGGTAACATTAGTACTTTCTGTCATGCGAGCGCAATCCTACACCTCTGTTCTCGATCTTAATGTTTTTCGGTTGCTGTATGCTTCCACGGCGGTGATGCTGTTTCTTGGGAACGGCTCAACGGGAGGTCTGAACCCTGCAAGGAATCCGCTGGGGAGTTAGTCTAGAGTGTAAGCGCATCAAAAACGAGCCGAAGAACGAATAGGAGGGCGATCGTCTTGTGGCGCTCGCCTTCCTAGACGATTCGCAGAATCTGAATCCACTGAAACCAGGCTGCCTGGGTTACACGTAGTGAAGCCACACCGTCTGCAGTTGGTTGGCTTTCGTCTGCTTTCTTCGTACATTCGCGAGCAGCAGGAAGATGCAACTCCACAAGGAGCGGGCAGGGCTGGCTGCCACCGGGCTGGAGAAACAACCGTTCGGAAAGCGGCGTTTCAGTCGAAAATCTCGTTGAAAGGCGGAGTGTTATTCATGATCCCTTTGTGCATAAGGGAGGATATCAATTCCTACTCTGGTCGATTTCAGCGGGAATGCCGACAAGTCTGGTCGTGATTTAATCAGCTCTGCTTCCTCCCTCCGGGAGGCTGCAATAGCCGTCTAACGGTAGATACTAAATGGCGTTAGAAACTGGCTGTGGAAGCCGCGAACGCGTTCCCAGCGGCTGGCCGTGATGGTAAGAAAATCCTTACTACACTTTTCAGGTGAATCTTCGGGGAGCTCATTCTACAACTGGAAAACCAAAACAGAACATAAGGTTGGCAGAAGTGCTGGAGCAATCTACAGTATCGTAAAAGCTAGCGAGTTCTCTGGCCTGCCGAAAGCTCACCCAGAAAACCATCTACAGATCCGTACAAACCCGATAAACAGTATAAGGCTGGCTCACGCAGTAGGGCATCCTAGCCAAGAATGCCGAGGATATTTTAGTTTAGTCGTTATGGAACTCTTCACATCCCCTTCCCACGTGTGGAGAGAATTGACTATCAGTTTAAATAGTGAAATACAGCCTATGCAAGTAGTGCCAGTGCTTCTTCATCTGCCCGCCAGACACATAGAACTCAATCCCAACCGTCGTTTGTGCTATATTTCCGGGAAAGGGCGTGGACAGAATGGGGCAGCAATTTTTTTCGAGTTTTCGGGTTTTTGAAAAGAGTTCCTCAAGCTGGCGAACAGCTGTGCTACCCCCCTCTGTTGTTAGAAAAAACGCCTTTGCTAACTCTGTGAACCCTACTTGTGTATGCAATGTCAGGCGTCTGAGCAGGCTTCTTAGATCTTCCTCCTGACTTTCTGTCCAGCCTAGCGCGTTTTCCCTGTTGAATATATCTGTTAAGAAGACAGCAATACGAGCTAATCCAGAAAGAAAGTCGCTCTCGCAGGAAGCGGGAACATGGGATTTCTGAAAATACGTGGGAGATATTTGGTCTATCGCCCACTTGGAAATGTTTTTTACCATTGCCCAACACAACCGCTTTTTGGAAGGCTTCAAAATTCCAAAACGCAAAATAATTTAACTGCAAAAAAACGACCTGGAATTTTTAACAGCTCAATGCCTCCCACAATGTGCCGGCGCATCCCGCTGGCGCTGCAACTGGGCCTACGCAGTCCATCTGGATACAGCCACGCTGTCCACCGACACGGCCATCCAGGTATCATCAGGCAGGAAGTTACGGAGATTGAAGTTTAGCGGCGTTTGTGGGAAGTGCGGAGCTTCGCCTGTTGTCCTGATACGCCAGAATCTGCAAGGGAGCGTCGGTGAACTCGCGAGGACGATGCTCATGCTGGCTGGTTCTGAAGTGCGTCTTCAATCCGCGCCTTGCATGCTTTCCTGTGGTTCCTGTGATTTCACCGAATGTCGTTTGGTTGACAGACATGATCCTTCTGCCATGCTTCTTCTTACCCAGCACTGGTAGAGGCGAGCTACGTTACGCTTAAGTGTTACCCCTTCTGAGCAGTCCTTACTCTTGGTGACCAATTCCTTCTTCAACACGCGGGATTCGCTTGTAACTCGGAATGAAGCGCGGTGCAGCGCCGGGACTCTGTTTGAGATGCGTATCCGGCCCGTGGCCAGTCTACTGGCAGCTCCTTCCTAACAGATCCGAGAAGACCTCGCGTAGCTGCGCCAACTTGTTATTCCTGAAGGGGTTACGTTCAGCAAATATGTTAACACTAAGTCTCCGTGGAGCCGCCATAGTGGAGTGCATCAGTTATTTCGTCTGTGTTCAATTTTCCTTTCCACTTTTTGCCCTTGGACATTCCATGCGCTTCTCAGCACGCATCATACAAATAGGGTTGCCAGAGCTGCGGTGTAGTCCCTCCAGTGTTTTATTAGCATAACGTTCCGAGCGTGTCTTCGACGCCCTCTGCTCTCCCCCAACTTAGTTGTGGACGGAATGCACGTGGGTATGTCATGCTAAGTAGTCCAATGCAGAAGGGACACATCATTGAAGTATTGCCCATTTTTCTATTGAATCTGAATTTTATATTGTCGATCTGACCGATTGTCGCGCCTGCTCGGTCAGCGGCGGAGCCCAATTGCACGGCTGCAGCAACGAATAAGCACGTACCTTGCATGCGCTCCTATAGCTCGACATGTGGGGCCGACCTTCCACCATGTCTCCCCTAGATTTAGCAACTCCTGATCATTAGTAAAAAGTTGGGTAAGCACGCATTTGATTCGCGGTGGATTTGCAGGTCCTGGTGCGACCCCTTTTGCGTTCATCACTGCACTCCGCGTTGTGTTGGGGCCAAGAGTTTTCCTTGATGCCTGTACTACTTTCTGCTTTTCGCCATTCTGGGGTTCTTGCTTTTCCAGTCTCTCAGATAGTTTGAAGCCCTTCTAATATACCGTAATTTTACCTTGGTTGGTGGGAAAGAAGCACATACGCTCCGCAGCACGTCCTTTGGGCTTTGTGAGGGCCGGGATTCGTGCATATGCATCCTTTCTCGCTTGTTGTCTATATTTGGGCTTGGCTGACATTCATATACCCAGTATGCATAGGCTGTTTACCTGGGTGGCTTCCAAAGCGCTCTACTCCTTCTCAGCTATGTTGGTGGAAGTTCTTTTTCCCTTTCTTTAATGCATAAAAGATCGCACTATGCCAGCAACTTCAACTCTCTGGTTGTTTTCCTGCCCTGCGCCCAGCCAGCTACTAAATATCTCCCCCGAGCGGACTTCCCTACTATGAATCACTGCCGCAGATGCTTTGAGTTCACCCTTTCGCCTCTGCCCTCAGTGGCTTAATATTTGTCGATGTACAGCTGCATTCAAAACTTTCCCTGTTGAGGTTGCCTTTTTGCACAGAGCCTAATCCGCTGCTGGCCGCGCGACGCGCTTAGATCGCACCAGGTGTCTGAAAGCTTGCACGCTCCGGATGAATTCAAGGACGGCCGTACTCCTGCTCTCATACAAGCAGAAATTTTCGCTGTCTCCCTGTCTAACAAAGAGTATCTATGGCAAGAGTAGCTCTTCGCGTTAACTTTAATGACGGATGTACACCATTATAGCAGCTTGGGATTAATGTAGTGCCCCCCCCGTATCAGCATTCCACCATTATTCGAGAGGGCGAAAGGCTGGACCCCTATGGGAACAGGTTGTAATACATTGTTCTGTTTTTACCGGCACAGCACATTCACAAATTGTCCGTGCTCCACGCCATGCTACCCCGTGCTGGGCATTGGTCTGCGAGCTTGTGCCTGCCCCTGTCAATCATGCTCTGGTGCCATACCCAGTACAGGCTCAGCCAAACGCGCCTAACACTTTGCCTACAAGCGTCAGCAATACAAAGTGACTTGGAGTGTGCAGATACAAGCCTGCTGCTGGGCAACCTTAGGAGTCAGGTGATCTGGTGAACCCCGGGAGTCTGGTTGCCCATGCTCATCGCCCTGTTCTAGTACGGCAGGAGACAGTGTTTTTGCTTTTTCAGCAAATTGACATCTAAAGAAGAATTCCCTCCTTTTCGAGATCCTTATACTTCCTCCGCGGAGAGCTCCGTGATGACAGTGCAGGAAACTTGGGGAGGACAATCCACTTACGGCACTTCATCATGCAGCTTAGGGCTATGCGAGCTGCACCTTAGGCAAAGCGACACTCTCATAGTTCAGACCACCTAATTCTGCCACAAGGGTTCGCTGGTGAAGCACTCAGCTTTCATATTGTACGAGTTCGTTTGTCCAACCTTTGAGCCGGCATCAGCTTTTGAATTGCACTGCGCTGACCACCCACAACTGCAGTTCAGTTGAGGTGTGATATCCAACCGAGAAGTTCTGTGTACAGGAAATGCCTTGCTGCAGGCATGCCTAAAGTGTCCTGGTGGCATGGTTATTCTGCATATCTCCCGTTTCAGCGTCACCAATTTGAGCAAGCCACCAGTAATAGCAGAGGAAGCGGGGTCCCAGAAGGGCATGGTGCAGCGTGCATGGCCGGCTTACCTACTTGCGTGCGGCTGGAAAAAAAAACTGCACAGGTTCGTGGTTTGGCAAGCTGCCTCAGCGCAGTTCTTGCCTTCTTCACCTTGCTGACTGGCACTGCTCGACGACGTGAAGCATAACCGCATCCGATTTGACGACTGATAGCCCACCAGCGCATGCTCTGCCGGATAGGGCAGAACCATCCACCGGACTTCTGGCAATTATCCTTACCAGAAAGCGCGTCGTCGCCGTGAAGACAGGCGTGGTCCGTGGCAACGGGGCCAGAGCGGGGTTTTCGGGTCTGTAGCAGGCATTTCCTAAAATATACACTTCTTCTCGAGGGGGATGCACAACTGCTAATGACTAACAGCAGGTTAATAGTGGACATGTACTTGAGAAGCAACGTCCGCAGTCTACCTGACATCACGCGAAGGCAGATAGTACCAGGGGGCTCCGGAAATGCATCACGTTCGTTTGCGTGGGAGGGACAGAACAGGACTGGTCGAGTGTGGTCAGTATAATATTGTTAACCAGCAGCCTTAGTCGCCTTCTTTCAGCGCCCCTTGGAACCGGCTGATATGCCCTAGGCCGTTTGAAATATGCAATACCAATATACTACTACAGGCGTAGCTCACACGGATTCTCAGAAGCCGTAAGATACTCTGGATTCAGCCACGTTGGCGGTAATGCACAAAAACTATAGGGACGTATCCAACTCGGCAGTTTTTCGCAGGGATTTACTTGCCTTTGAGGTAAAAGCGCTTGACGATCAGTGCACTATCTGTGCAGCTTGGGGTGAAGGGCAGCGCTCCCCCCTGAACGAACAACTTCGATCCTTCGTCAAAAATGCTGCTTTGACAGATTTAACCCAGTTTTTGCAGCCATCATCGTGAACGTCGTGATCTCGACACTCATGCTAGGAAGCCGTTTAACATGTTAGACAAAAAGTAGAGATGCCATGCGGTAATCTGCCGAAATTTGGCGAATTATGCGAAACACCAATGTAGGCTAGTACGTTTCTGCTGCAAATCCTGTAGCCTTGCTGGACGTCTTCTCCAGAAGAGCGAAAAACTGTGAAACTCTGGCAAAAGGCCCTTGTTGCCATGACGTTGAGGGACGGAAGCTTGTAATATCCTTTACTGACACTGACCCACGCAGGGTTCTCTGACTATACTAGAATCGTATTTGGAAAGCACAGCAACAACTACAGGTATATTGCCCCGCTCTTAGTGGTACGGAGAACAGGCTATTTAATGCGGGTCTGCATGGCTAGTCTTAGGTTGCGCAGTGCGTCAGGCTCGCTTGTAGTCGTACTAGGGAGGTTGCCTTGTGGGAAACATCCCACACTCTGGTCCAAATAACTTTTAGATACGTAGGCTGGGCGAAAGTCTTTTGTGGCAGAATAAAGTAGAACCCTGGAAGCGTTTGCCAATGCTTCGCTGTATCCTAGCTCCCCCGTGGGGGCAACCAGCTAGCGCTCGGCAGCCACACACTACCGCCAAAGTTAAGAGAAGCACCGATGCAACGCAGACTCTTCATGTCTCTGCACCCACGCCAAGAAACCTGAAACGGACTGAGCAGTTTCACTGATCTGCAGGCGCCAGAGTTCCACGCTGCTGCAGGAGTCATCACGCATCCAGGCGGAAACCGATGTGGGCTGTGTCTGCTGAATCTTGCGCTGAGCACATCTGCTAAAGAGAGTGCAGTGAGAGGCCCTACATCCAATGGAAACATCTCCCAAGGCAGAGGAGTTTCCGCCTCGCTACACCGGATGCACAGAGCGCGGAAGGAAACGCCAGCATGACGGCTGGCCTGGCGTGCGCTTTGTGGTCGGCACCACCAAACAGCTATCACCACCGCATACTGCCTGTCTTTGTCCCTCGAGATATTGTTCGTTTGCTCCGGGGGGCGTCCTGCGAACTCAGCTAGGCTGAACTACTTACTGGGCCGCGGTAGAAACATGCTAGAATTCTATTTTAGAGGAGCATAAGGACGCAGAGTGGTTGGCTCGGCATCGAAGCAAAACCAAGTTGTGAAAGACGGGTAGAAAAGTGCTGTAGGTTGTTTTCGGGAAGAGCCAGCCATACGCTGGGGATGGCGTGATAAGCAATACAGTCAAAAGCTTTTACCATAGCCTTTCCTTGAGTAGGCGTCTGAAACCAAGAGGCGTGTTCATGCATGGTACTGTAGCTTGGGACTAGCTTAGAGGCCAGAGTAGGAGTCAAGGAACCTGCACTGTTTTTCATGACTGTCGTACCAAGCCCGTTCCACAATGCGCTTGCAGATGAAACCATAGCGGGTACTATCTTCGCAGCCCTCTCGCAGCCAATTGATTCGTTGGGAGGAAGTACCCAGTATGCAACAGCCGAATGAATATGTGAACACTCAGTACCCCCTTGCTCACAATGCTATATAGGGACTCTTTCACTGTAGAAAATGCACAAGACGTCGCGCGTGGCGCTGCCTGGAGCAGAGAAGAAGTATCCAGCCCCATGACGAACATTAGTTTTGCCATATCTAGAGCGGCAGCAATAAATGTTTTGGCTTTCCCCGGGAAATCTGTGAGGGTATTCGCTGTGGTTACAAGTGCCGATTGGATGCGGTTTGCCTAGGACGGAGGAATGAAGTGCATGCCAGGTCAGATTAAACTGGCTGAGAGAAATGCGTGGATTAGGAGTCTCAGTTTATTCATAGCGCATGAGTTAACATAAGGGGCCAACGTGAACGGGTGTACATGTGAGGGGACGCCTCGATGACGCCGCGTATCCCCCATTAGAACACACCAGAAAGCTTGAGAATACGCTTTGTCCTGGACCCGCCGTGCCGTCAATCAGGTGAAGGAAGAGCAGTCCCACCAGGTCAGCACAAGTAGTTAATTCTGGGCAAGACAGAGATCCGTCGAAAAAGCGAAGCCTTGCGCCTCGGTCATCAAGAAATATTAGCTAGGTGAAATTTGCTATGCTATGAAATTGTGCACCCCACCTGTAGCAACCCGGGCGATATGGCGAGGAAAACGCTGACTGTGGTGGGGAGTGCCATTAGGCAGTGCAGGCTGAAAAACTCAAATGGGATGGGGGATTCCGCTAACTTGGCCTCGAATAATCATAGATGTGTTGGCTGATTGTTGGTGGGCTGATGCCGCGGAGTTCACTGTCCTCCGATGCTTGCCTCATAATGCCTTTGCTACCGCTGTTGTGAAATCGGTTGCTGCATGCTGGGGATATTCTCTAGAACCTCATGGAAAACACACTTTCGCGTGGAGACCATCTCAGAGGCGCGACTCCAGGATGAGCCTAATCCGGAGACACGATAAAGACGACGGACATGTACCCTGCTAGTTTTGCGCATGAAGACATCTGTCGGTCATTCATAATAGGTATATCGAAGTATCCAATAGCGCAACGGTTATAGGGAGGAAGCGAGAATGGCTATACTTCTGGCTCCTTGCCTGGTGGGCCTGTCGGCTGCTGTGATTCTGTACTTCCGCGCACTACAGCGGAATGCGGTTGCACTACTGTTGACACAGGCATGGCAGTAGCCAACCATCTCAGAAAACTCCCTTAGTATAGTTAGTGGTCTCTTTACCCTTTTGCCTTCCCTCCAGTTTCCCTCCCTGGCATAATAAGACCACATCGTTTCCAGTCGTACGGATCTACTGGGCCAGAATTCTGACAGTCCTGGTGGTTTCATGATCTGCCTTGCTATTCATCACTATAATTATATAAATGCGTGTATGGTGTCATCCGCTGAGAAGGTGAGGCAGCACGCATTTCGGAGAGTAGACCCAGATTCCTCAGCCTCGCTGGACGCTACCCAGTATTCCTCAGTGGTTCAAGACACGAACATTATCAGCCTTGTGCTGTGCAACAGATGAACCCTTGGGCTGCAGAAGCTTAGTTTGGTGCGAGAGTACTGTCCGTCTTTCGCCACAGATGCGTAGTTTCACTGCAGGCTGCTCCTTCCGCTTCCAGTAGCTTTCTTAAGCGTCTGTGGCTAAATTCCGCTTCCTTGTATAACGCCACCACGCGCGTGGAGCTGTTATTTTTGCTTCGGCTGGCAGGTTTGGCCATCGCTATGAAAATGCGGAGTATTCGTCATTTAGACGCGATTACGTTGGGGTCTTTCCAAGGTGTCAGATACTCTGGCAAATAGCTACATTCGCCGGCAATTTTAATGTTGTTGGCTAGTGATAGGGAATGAGTGTTTTTTCTCATCTGTTGCAGTTGCAGCTAGCTATCCAAGGTGCGTGCTGCTCGAGCACCTCTCCACAGTCTGTCTGCTAAGAACCGAACGACTGCACTTTTGCCCTAAAGAACTTTTCTCTAGACAGTTAACCAGACTCTCGGTTTTCAGTCTAAATTTGGCCGGCTTCTTTACTGACAACGCGTTAATCTGCCCGTGGTGCTCTAGCAGCTTGCCTTTGTTTTATTTGTCACTCTTGCCTGCCTTGGGCGATGCTCGGTAGGGACAAAGAGCGACAAGGATTAACGTTAACCATCATAGGCCCTCCAGGCAAGCTATAATAGGAGTGGCACTCAGAACACTCCCAAGTGAACTCCAAAAAGAAAAAAACCCGTTGTGCACTGGCGCGCGATGCGCTGACAATATTCTGTTGAGGAGTTGAATCCCCTATTCTTATGTCCTCGACTGAAAGCGGACGAGTGTCATGCGTGCGAATGGGCGGCTGCATCGTCTAACAGGTTTCCAATTCGCCGTTTGCACCAGATTTGCTATTCGAAGTTTGAATCCTGTGGGCTGCTGCCACAGAGAAGCAGCGCCTTTCGAGCTGCGCAGGCGGAGATACTGGATTTAGAGATCCTCGTCAGTTAAAGGGCTCTTTCAGCCTTTGACTCATTGCCTGGAGCATTGAGTTGCCGTGAGGTAAGAGCGGACAGCCAAGAGGCTCACTCCTCGGTCGTCGAGAAGGAAACTGAGTATTTCAGAGTATGCGACGCTGAGAGCGTTTCGTTCCAGCCTTGTGTTCTAGGCTTATTTTGCGTTCCTTGAGCGGAAAAGCAAAAAGTCACTCACGGTTTGCTCTAGTTTGGGCTGCTCCTCAACAAAGGCTGCACGAATATAGCGGACGAGAGCAGCAAGTGAGAAGCCTACTGCCAAAACCAGAAGCGCCAAAAATCCTGACGGGCTCACGCCAAAGGCGTGCGACTAACCTGAATGGCAAGGGCTTTACGCGCAACATGAGGAAGCAAGTTGGCCAAGCGCTTCACGGCTCCCACTCCCTTGTCTGGCCATTCAAAGGCCTTACCTGAGTCACTAGATTGAAAGGAACAAGCGCCATTTCGGGTAAAAAGCGCACAGTACTCATAATTGCCACTATGAGCTGTCAAGTTTTCATGAATTGACAAAACAGCATGGCTACAGTTTAACTAGAATCTGCTTGGGTCGGTGCTTGAGGGAAGGCCTTTGTTTAGGTGCGGGCAGGCGTATTGGTGGGTGCCCCACAAGAAGTGAGCTTCTGAAAAAGCTCGGCCTTTGGAACCTTGGTTAGTTAGGCTGTAAGCGTTCACTCATAGAGATACACAGAATCTGGTGGTGGATTTTTCCTGCACTTTTCAGCTAATAATTACAGGTTTAAGGCCCCTTTCCAAACCACGCCTCACAGGGAGTTGGGTGACGATCTGCGCTCGTGCTGGCGATAGGAAATGCTAGTTTATCATGCTTTACCGCAGCAGGGCAAGAGTACCTCCATTAACCGTTAATTGGCAAGTCGTTAGGCAACACTCTCCATTTATCAGCAAAGCCCTTGGACGAGAATGCCGACAACCCCACATGGTGTTCAGGGAGCTGCAATTGTCATAGGCTTGCAGAGTCGCCAAACTCACTCGAGGTGTGTCGGAAATTGGAGCAGTCCAGGTTTCTCCAACTGTTGCGGGCATAAATTTCTAGATGAGAATTTTCCAATTTATGCTTTAGGCTTTTTTCATGGCTGTTTTCATCGTGATTGGGTTTAGGAATGCTCAAGTATCTGTTTGTAGACGATATATAGAACTGTGTACCTGGCTGGTGTGCATATATATACATATGTGCCTTTATTTCTGCGGACGCATATATGAGTATATAGGCATAGATACATGCGCTTGATATATATGCTTACACATATGCGTATATGTGGAGCGCCAGCCATGTGTATATATACGGGTATAAATAGGAATAGATATCCTCTATCTCTAAGTCGTTTCGGGCACAAATAAATAATAAATAATAAATGAGGTGTTGCGCAGGTAGAGGGCCTGCACTCTGTTGCACAACATAGGCGTGTACCAACTTGGTGAGCAAGTTTTAGAACATATCTCGGCTGGTTGAATTCCCCACAGTGATCCATCAGAAAGCGAATATGGCGGAGAGCAGTGACACCGACGCAAATCCAACGCCCGAATTTCCTTTTCTAAAATGTGCAAATAGTCGACACAAAAATTTCACCGAAGGGAAACAAATACCGAGTGTGAAATTCGCACACTTTTGTCATGGGCAGCGGAAAATTGTCGATATTCAGCCACTCCTTACTAGATACAAAACCAACGCCCCTTATCAGCTCCGCCAAACCGTCCAATTCAGGTACACTGGTTTGTAGCCTTTGATGCCGTGCACTCTTCTTTGTTTGGAGAGTCTTAGAGCGACGTAGTAAAACCGAATGCTAGGTCGCTGTAAACTCTAAAGTTGGGCGCTAGTGATATCCAGGCCCAGCCGCCTTGTCTGACTCAAACAAAGGCATTTCCTCACATTTTCTATGGTCGCTGGGCTTCAATAACAAATACTTAGTGTGGCTAGATAACTTATTGTTTTGCCAAAGACCTAAACTGATGCATTCGCACGGTTTAGATTCAAGGGAAGTTTTTGACGAGAATGGTGACTTCGTATGAATAGTAGTTGCTGGATGCTTATGGAGGGTAGTTTCAAAATAGATGGTTGCTCTTCGGGCCATCAGGTAGACAAGCGCTGACACGCAGCACAGGTTTATTGCACTCTCTTTGCTTGGAAAATTCAAAATGGTGTTTTTTGCCCAAAGGGCTAGCTGGTTTTCATATCATATGAGGGAAGAAGCGTGGCACGGAGTGGCTGATCGAATGGGTGTGCAACTAAAGATAACGCAGCCTGCTAGCTAACACACAACAAAATCGCATTAATCCTCTCGCAAGATATGGTTCATCTACGTTGCCAAACAGCGAAAAGACGACATTACAGTGTAGCAATTAGTAGTAACAATAAATTATCGGTGCTCTCGTAGCGCTTTTCCCCCTCACGCCGATATGTCATATTCAGTAGCCGACGCTAGCGAAGAGAGGCTGACAGAAAACTGGCAGTCACTCGTACATATAAGAATTTTATGTTTTCTTTAAAAGAGCTTCACTGATGGAATAAATGCTGAAACAATTTGGAGCTAGCCTGTTCAACTGCCTAGTAGCTAGCAACGCGCCACACGCCACTCTGGCTCAACTGCACATCCGTAATACTATGCAAAACATATCACATCGTTGCAACTTATTGTTTCGGAAAAATATGAAAACGACCAATTGAAGGCGCCCAAGAAACTATATTTGGGAAAAAAGGTGACGCCTGTCTGGACTAGGAAGATATGCTGATTAGGTTGCCTGACGCCTCTTTAGGTCACCTTCAGCAAAATATACTTGGGGCGGTGAGCAACGGAAGTTTCTCATGTTCCTCCATCCCCGTATGCAAAACTGTAGCGGTACGCTTTTGCCAAGCGCGCACTCGAGGCGGTGGAATAAAAAGTGAGGCTAAATGACGGTCTACGAAAACTATTTCACATCCTCCCATCTCCCTGTAGTGCTGCGTGTAGCACTGCGCGCCTTTGTGTGCTTGGATACTCGCAGATATTCACATTGAATTCGAATAATTGCGTCAGATGTAAAAAGTGTTGGCCCTTATTAGCTAACTCTTACAGTCGACCGAAGTACGGGCTTCGCGCTACTTTTTCAACTATAACCCGTTTTTCCAGTAGTGGCGGATTTAGCTGTTTAGGCACGTCTTGGAAAAACAGAATGAAGCAGCTGTTCGGGCCGTCTTGTTGATAAGAAGGCTGCCCCATAAGGTTTTCGTGCATTTTGTCTTTTGCCTGGGTTTGGGTAGAAAATATTCTTTTGCGCCTCCCCTAAGATCATCTTGTGCGGCAAAATGAAGGCGCTTGGGATCTGGTCTGCTTCAATTGTAGATTTTTGAATATAGTGCACGCAACCGGTTGCATACGGTGGACCACCGCCGCAAAGCCATGGGCGTGTTGAAATCTCTCCACGTAAAGATGAAGAAATAGAAAACTAGTGCTACTCCCTACAAGGACTTTCTTTTATAATCGGCTGAAGCCCATTCTTCCTTTGCTTTCTCTAACCCTCAATCCATCGCCGTCCATTAGATGCCCCTTGCTGAGATTTGCAGCTCCCGTCAGGCGCGTGTGGCCGTGCATTGCAAAGTTCCATGCCGCTCGTAAGTTTTTGGCTCTCGCGTGGCTTATATATCTAGCTTCTGTTCTGTGTTGTTCTTTGCAGAAATAAGCGCCCTACCCTCGCCTTCTCCTGGTTGTTGGAAAAGGCATTGACATATGCGATTCCCGTGGCGGTCGGTGGACAAATGCAAAGGAGGATGCTTCACTTTTCTTCGGCCAATAGCATACTATCCGCTTTGTTTAGGTCACCCTACGGGGAACTCTGGTTTCTTCCGTCTTGCACAGCAGATCTTGTGAGGTAGCATCAGGATGCCCTGCGCGAATTCGTGTGCGAAAACCTTGTGTTTTGGAGGAATTAAAACACTGCCGGAAGTCGTGGCAGTCTTAATTTTGTATATAGCCTGAGCTGAACAAAACCGTCGGAAGGCATCCAGAATGTTCTCGGAAAACTGTTGTCAAGAATATTCTGAAGGACCGGGCGTAAGCATCAGGGCTCTTTCTCGAACTGCTAGAGGTTTTTTACCCAAAACCCTCGCGCCTGCCCAGAAGTTATCCAAGAATGCGCATTAGCCTCGTGTACGCGGAGAACACAACAGCTCTCTTAGTGGTGCAAGGCCACCTGGATTTTAATCAATCTCAAAGCTCAACGCATTCTAACACGCCTCGTTTTGTCTGATAAAGTAGGATCTCTCGTACAAGCCGATGGTGTGTTAAATCATTGCGAATCGTTCCGTTGGCCTTCGCCTCCTACGTCCTCTCGCGCGCTGCCTATAACTGTATGAAAGCATAAAGAAGCGTCTGCACAGTCAGCGCATTTCCGAAAAAAAAGGTTCGCGGGGGTTTCATGCACCATCGCGACAACACTCCTTTTCTACGCCCGCAGGCAGAGTTTGCCCCCGCACGCATATGATTACCCATTGCTCTGCGTTGTCACCAAAGAATAGACCCTGCAGGAACCAACATGCAGCTCTCTCCATTGGGAGGAGACACCAGTGTTTTCCTGATAAGCAAAAGAAAGTATTTGGAAGTCGGCACAAAAGCGATTAAGTTTGGAAGTAGGCAAGAACAATTGGTAGCTTGGGTAAACGAACACATGAGCATTCGCCCGTGCTGAGCTCATGCCTCGAAGTCGAACACACCCAAAGCAGCCTTGTGAACACCAGTGTGTGCAAGCAACAATACACAGATATGCTGTGTAAATCCTCCACTGCGTGTAAATGAATCCGACCAACAGCCGCCCACACAACTCAATTTTCTCCAGTCAGACACTCAACCTTCCCGCCTCCCACGCAGTAGCACAACCCAGCATGTCACGCTGTTTCTTCGATTTCCGAAGTGCCGCCCATTCTAGAAGCAATAATGCGCCATACCGCCATTGTAAATGGACCTTCCGCTAGCTCGGACCTGCTACTAGGCACAACCATAGCGTGGGCAAATATACTTGCGCGATTTTTGCTGGCTGTATTAGAAGATCGGAAGTGATGCGGGCACCCACGAAACTCTAAGCAGCCGTTTCTAAGAAACGTGGTGGGTCGTCCGCCAGCTCAAGCTAGGCTGGTTCTCTGTGGATAAAAGTTGGGTGTTTTAGCGTGGGGACCGGTAAACGTGCGAAGGTGGAGCCGCATTTTCGGGTAATGTGTCATCGAACGACATTATAGGCGCTCATCTCTTAAAAAAAATTATACCTCTAGATATTTAACGATACGGCATAGAGCATAGCGGAGGATGCAACATATCAAAAACTGACATGCTTGCCATGCGTCCCGTAACTAACGAACCTAACTAAAATGTTTATCGCCGCAGCGACAGGCTAAATCGCTGGCATCTGCGCCAGTCGACAGCACAGTAGAGCCGCTAATCGCCTCCGGTTGAAGTATTCCTGCCAGTACGTGTATTGGCTAACGGTAATAGGTGTATCCCCAGTTGCGTTATGATAATCCATACACACGATATAAGCAAAAGTTAGTGAGCAACGATGAGTCATTAGTAATTGTGCGCAGCATGTTCATCCTTCTTAGGACGCCACGCGAAATTCCAATCGTATTGCTGATATCCAGGCCTCCTCATTGCTCTAACTTAGAAGTGAGCTGAATCACCTTTGCTTGGCGTGACACTTGTTCTTCCGTCCTGGGTTGGCTTCACAATCAACAAGGCCGCACCGTTAGTCCACTACTGGCGAATTCTGCGTCAAATGGTCCACAGCATTTTGCTGGTGTCATTTCTGCTCCCGGCCTGGGTCGTGCTCTCAGATGATTCAAAACCCTGTATTGGTTTTGCCACTGTAGATGCCCCGAAGACAGCCTTTCATAGGTGATTTAACAAACGTCCAGCAGCAAAATGTGGTCGAGCATGTTACGCACAGCACACCAGTCATGGAAAAACAATGGCGCCACGTCTCTAGAATGGGCCGTCAGTAAGAACCGTCTGTAAACGAAAAACCTACAGCCGATAGGTGCCATATAGCACGTGAACGGCAGATATACCTAGTGTCGTTGTGGCTTTCGAGGCTTTCCGGCACCTTCAATGCTAGAAGTGGCCGTTTCTCCCTTCCCACACTAGCGGCCGTGACCCACATCGGCCTTACGATGTGCAGATTCCCGACGAACCTCTCTGAGCTCATGCGAGATAAACATCGGAAGCATTCGCGGTATTCTTCTCTTCAGCATTTAAGGTTTCTCAGCTGTGCGTAGGCTAGTGAGCCCATTACTTGTATTTCCCGGCTTCATGTGACTTAAAGGAGGCAAAACTTTGCAAAAGGAGCTCCCCTGCGCCAAGCATTCGCCAGCATCCGCGATCGTGCGAAATTCCAGGGCGCTTGAGCTCTGGAAAGCTGTCCGCTCCTTTCCTCTACCCTAGCGAACCTATCACTTGGCATTTGGATTATCAACTATATGGGCTTTTGCTTGGCAGTTCCTTCTGAGATTTCGGGCCTTTGGTGGTGTGCTCCGCAAAACGGGTGCAAACTGCGAAAACACAACCCCAAAGAAGTGAATGAAGGCCGACTGGTGCGCTCTACAGTGGTGGATGAGACTTCTGAGCGTATAAGACTAAGCTGCGGCTCGCAAGACGCTGGGGTATCTCATGGCATCTCAGCTAGTATTATGAACGGTGCTCTTTCACTCTTGCGTCCTTCCATTGCCTCTTGTCCATTTGCCGCACAATGTCAGCAGCATTTTTCAAGCCAGTACTCTGTTAGACTTCCCTATACTTAGCTCACTAGTGCTCTACGCTTGCGGTTCCGCTAGGTTCAGCGAGGCGCGGCCAGTGGCGTTCCCCCCAGTTTCCGCCTTTACGCATACATCTCATTCGATCGCCTCCCGCTAGTTTCCCACCCAACCCCTTAGCTGCAGGCCGAATCAGCCAGAAGCATTAATGCAACCCAGCTTTTTGGAAGCCAGGCTATTACGATGGGGGGATGGCCCAGGAGGGCCTTCCATGTTCTTAGTAGTGCCCTGCTCTTTGCCCACTCGTTTACGCAGCTTTCGACGACGGTTGCTCTCCGGCTCTCCAGTCCTCCCGTTAATACTGTCCATACTGCCAAGGCGCATTTCTTCGAAAATGCAAACGGAGAAGCCGGAAAACTGGGTATGAACCAAGTTGTTTCCGCACACTGTGCCGATTTGTACTTCCACGAAGCTGGGAGACTAGGGAATTGCCAGGCGATCGTCACCTTCGCGGCAACTTCCCCCCTTTTCCCGGTCGCTGTGCACGCGTGTCCCTCTGTCATCGTGCGCTGATGACGCACTGAGCAAAAGCCGGCTTTCCATGGCTAGCCGTCTCTTTTTGTAGTGGCGATGCTGGGTGTGGGACTCTTTTGCGCAGGTCATGACATTGGTTTCCTTCCAAACACCTTCCGCCTCACCTAATTTCATGCGGTCTAGGAGCCGGCTGTTTTGGCGACCAGATTGCAAAGGCTTTGCAGCGCCGGCCCTCCTTCAAATTGGTTCTGGTATTTGGTGGGTGGATTAAGCTTTTTCGATAGAATTAACTACCCCCGTTAAAACGCTGGAGCGGGATTCGTTGTGAATCCCGCATGAGCGCGGTGCAAAGTGTTCTGCGTTATACCAACCCACTCGATTGTCCATACTGAATTACGCGTCAGGAGCCGCTTTAACGTGAGTAACTAATGCGCGTACGTAATGCACTGATCCTCTGACCGACTTCGACGAGACAGAAAGGATATTGCGGACCAACCTCCAAGATTGGCAGCGCAGGCTCACTGGGGGATTGGCAATAGCTAACTGAATAAACAAACTGACGCGTATGGCGATTTCCTGAACAAGTAGTGTCTTTCTGTACCCCTGTACGCATAACGGCCTGGATAGGCAATAGTGAACTTCCTAAGCCACAGGCACGTTGAAACAGCCGGGCACTCATAATTTCGAAGGTGCTAGAGAACGGACATTTTTGGACATCGGGCGTGCGTCAGCATGCGTGACTCATTTCAGCAGGGCTAACTCCTGTTTGCACTTACTTTGTAAAAGTGCGGGCAGCCTTATGGTCTTGAAGACTGAACATAAAAAAGTGTTGGCTGTTGCTTCGAGTTTGCCACCATACGACTTGAGTTAACGAACCTTCTTAGGCATCTTTATGGAAGCCCTCGTAGCCTTTAGGGGCGATCGCTTTTCGGGAGTGATGGAGACATTGTAGGTGGGCCAGCTAAGTTGCCTATGCTGCATCTTCTTAGCACGAATCTTCCCCAAATAGCACCATACTTAGCTGGGCACCCGAATCTGTATGCGAAGAGCCGCAAAGATACATTCTACGGTGAAGACGTCCGTGCGACTCTCACCCCATTTCCTGTCAAATTCTGTGGCAGTAGCCGCACTGTGGGCGCTGCTGTAAAACAATTACGTGGACCTGCACGTCCAGGCATTATTCATACTTATCTGCTGTGGCGTCGTTCAATGCTCGAATTTTGCGTTTTACTTGCGAGGTTGGCAAAGTCACGCATGTGGCAGACTTAGCCTTCTTTTGTAACAGAATCTAGCAGCCCACAGTAGAGCTCCGGCAACCACCTGTGCATAGGACGATCGAGCCAAGCCCCGCTTAACAAATTGGCAAGGCCTTCAACTGAGGGCTCCACGGGGTGTACTGGTGATCCACCGACAGGTATCCATCCTGCTCTTCCTGAGTTGTAACATGGCGTTCATGCTGCTCTTCCTATTTTTCGCCTTTTGCCTGTACGAACACACCAGTCTAAATGAGCTCGCTTTTTTCTCAGGCCCTGCGTCTTAAAACGTAAAACCCCCTGGTAAATATGGATACTCTACTCCCTGGCATTCGAACCCCCGTTTAAGAAGAGGCATTCCCTACTGCCTGAGAAGCTTGCTAGAAGGCGAAGCAAAGCAATACGAGAGACACGTCAAGCCTTCGTAAAAAATGTTTCCGGCGATGGGCACTACGGCTCCACGGAAGACTTGGGTACTTTTTCCTCATTAACTCGAAGGTGCGCAAAAGGCCCAGGAAGGCTGTATATGAGATGAACCAAGCAAATATCGAGTCCAACTCTATGCATCGGTTCCCGAGACGTAGCCTTGGCACTTTACAACCTTTGTTTATTATAACATTAACCCAATGTGCCTCTACCAGTGCTGTAACTATTAGAACAAACAAAAAATGCAGCGTACACCAGTATCCATGTAAATACTAAGTAATTCATCTATTTCTATTCCAGGGTCCGTAGTTCAGAATCTGAGATGGCGTGGTCGGGAGAAAAGATCCCGGCACTAAGGGAAGCGCTAGGGGAACCTCTCTTCTCATCTCCCGCTGATTTCTAGGGATCGTTCTTCTGTACTCCAGAGATGCTGGCTCCTTGGCGGGTGCAGGTTGAAATACCCCGGCTACTTTCGGAAACGTTCGACTACCTTGATCAAAAACGCTCTGCCGAGAATCCGGGAGCGGCTAGGTCTCCAGCATAAGCACACGTCTGTAGTCTAACGGTCCCACGTCAAGAGTGCGCCTCTATCGAGCTCAACTGATTGATGACTCACGTTTTCTAGCGGGAATCTGAGCAAACAGTTACTGGTTAATACCACAGGTTCATTTGCCGCTGATATGCCCGATGCATTTTCCTGCATTGGCAGCCAGGCACGTGGTGACGTACAGAGTCTCAGGAAGAGCAGGCGAATGCCAGGAGCAACACCGTAGTGAGGCGTTGTCCCACTACCACTACAGCACCTTGAAGGCCAACACGTGGTGGAGGAGGCAAGAACAACCTGAGCACCCTGGGAGGGGCAGCACACTGCAATACAAGCAGGACACATTACGGTGCCAGTCAATAGGATAGCCAAACCCTGGCCAATCAGGCGGAATTTGAACTCTGGTTGGCTCCAATGCTTCTTGGCTAGCTAGAACTTGGGGGATCAGATCGGTCGTCTTACAGTTCATCTCGGATATCTCCACGACCAACTGGCCTTGTATTAGGTGCCAGGCTTAATGCGGTAAACGCAGCGCTCTACGACGCAGGTTAAACTTTTGCGCAACGGCGTTTGTGAAGGTTGACGCACATACACAAGAAAACCTCGCATAAATTCCACTATTGGGCTTAAGCATAGATGAGGAATCGTGGGGAATATAATTTAGTTGCACAACGGTGTTGAAGAATCGAATTCCCACGCTGTCAAGCCTCTGTTTCGGAATTAAAGTCGAAAACTTCGTACTTGAAGTTTAAGCTGCGCAGCGTCTATCGTTACAGGTTGGGTACCCCATGCAGTGTGCAGGCCTATTGTCTACGAACAGCCGGCATGGCCCTTTCATTCTCGTTTCAGTTGTATCACCCACACACAAAAATTTTAAGGCACGTACACAGGTTGAACATTGTCATTAGTGAGATGGATTGCGCTCGTTTCCTTCACAGCTTGAACCTACCAGGAAATCTCCCACATGAGCGTTCTTTTAAAAGGGAAATTATAAAGCACAGAGAGGAAAGTGGCCGCCAGTGCTGCTTACAACGATTTTGGCCGTATACGTCCACCAATAAATCTACCAATGGGGTAGAAGTTCTCCCACGACTAGGCACCTCTGGACTGCAGTACCAGTACAGTTTTCTGGGAAGGTAAAACCTACGTGAGAACGCAGTGCTATTTAGAGTCTCTTAGCTAGCCTTCAGGAGGCTTTGAAGCACAAACGCGTTGACCAGTTGCCCTGCAGCGTTGACCAGCGCTCAACTAAATGGCGAAATGCACTGGGTATACTTTATGGGATGCCTACCATGGGAAGCCGCCATTCTCAACTTGATGTCACTACACAATTTTGGCCAAAACTGGAACGAGTTTCACTGTGTAATGCCTAGTCTAGCATGCCACCACCGGAAGGTCCTCTCTAAGCCGCCAGTCAGTTCGTCATTGGAAGTCCGCACGAAAGCTGATGCGTTTTCCTCCTGTTCGTTATGATCAGGGAACCTGCCTTTTGAGAGTTCGTGAAAGAAAACAGCGCTTCTTATGACCAGAATACGGTTTCGCTAGAGTCCGCAGGAGTCACAGAAAAAAAAGTGTTGCAGCGCTTCCGGAACACCAAGTGGCTGTCCATATGGCAAGAGCAGAAAACCTTTCTACTACTCCCTAATGGCCTGAGCGCCGCAGGGTAGGATGCATTCCCATAGGAAGATTGCCCAATGATAGCTACACTATTCTTCAGGCGTATATTTTCAACTACATATGTTCTTGTTGACAATATAATTTTGCTAGCGCGAGAATGCATACAATTACATGCCTGTGTACAGATATTTAAGAGGAGATTATTCGACGTGTGGTACCGTTCGCTACACTTCGATGCATCAATGCTCGCTTGTGAATGAGCTTTTTTGCATATCGAGACTGCCTTCCACTCGCTATTTGAGAAGCTTAGTGTCTCCTGAGCAAATTTGCAATTAGCAGGTCTAGGGTAGGCGCATCACGCCAAGCACAAAAGAGCAGCTTCTGCAATTACTTATCAAACACAGCTGCATAATTGTAACCCTGCCGTAGAAAAATTAAGCTGCACAGCTTGAGAACAGAGTGATGCTACTACATCCAGACGGGCGCGCAAGGCCCTTGTTTGCATGAATGAATTTGTGTTTTGTATTTAAAACTGTTGCACCTTCATCAGGGTTCTTGATTTTAACCCAACAATGCAGTTCAAAACACTTTTCATCCGAGCGGCCAAATACCCCTCAGGTGAAGAATGCAACCAGAAAGCACTCCCAGTAATCGCTTGAACGTAGCGAGCTCCATGCCGAGCCTCCCGGGGACGCAGTTCGCCCAAAGTGCCAAAGTCGATATAGAGCGGGAGGAATGGAATTCATTTTTGTGCTCTCAGTCTTCCTGAGAATCCCATTGAGTTTCAGCATCGAGTAAGCACCGTATGGCGGGCAGGACGACACATCAAGATGCTGTCCGCAGTACTTGGCGCTGGCGGTGCGTAGGGGAATTTGTTTTGTATCGTACGTCATTGTTGCAGCTAGCTGCGAGCCTTAACGCTGTGGTAATTAGCAAGACCTTCGATCATAACGCATTTCATGGTGCCCTATGGCGATAGAAAGGGACGGCGTGGATGCTCGACCAGCCAGTCACTAAGATCTTCTCATGATTGTGCACCTTATGTTGAAGGCTGGATGAGCAGGGTCGTGACGGAAGGCGTTTACCCCTAGAGGATAGTAGTTGCCGGACAAAAAATGCATTTGTTGTATCTGTCTGCAAGAAAACATCAATTCATTCGTATATCGTGGTGGATTTTCTCCGTCACGGGGACTCACGATACGAGGAACAGGAGCTTTTGTGGCTGTACCCGAGAATGCAGTCCGCGCACACCTAGACTTCGAAGGAACCTTCTCATCGCTAGCACGCTTTTAGTTCCGGGATGACACAATTGGTTTTGACTCAATTGGCTTCCTCAGTGAAACCATGCTTCGGCTGCTATTCTAGTCGAGATACCGAAGCCCCGCTTTCCAAAACCAAAGCGGCTCTTGAACGGCAAACAGAGGAACCGAAGACTCACTGTGGAAAGACTTACAGTGAAAATAATGGTACAACTGGATAGGCAAGCCCAATCGATATAGGATTTAGAGGAGAAGCCGTTCACATGACTCTCCTTTATAAAACTCCGTTCTATCAGTTGGTGCGTATCAAATCCATGTTTCTAGGCCAACGGTATTGTAGATATGCAGCCTTCAGGAACACTACTTTAGAAAAAATCGCTGAACTATTGGAGCCACTCGTCCCCCCAACCTGTATAGCAAGGGTAGTGACTTTCTCATTGTAGCCACCCATATCATGGGGAGAGAGTGGTGACTTGGCACGGCGTTCTCCGAGCCTAACTACGCCTGCGGAAAAAAATTTCTCCCGCCCAGGGCTTAGATGTGCATGTCACTCAAAGGGGATAAGTCCAGCAGCTAACACGGTGAAGCCCAATGCCTAGCCTTGCCAATTAGCGTGGGGGCGAGTACATTAGCAGGACCATTATGGGGGCGCTATTCCAGTCATCGGTACAAGTGCCTGGGAGGCTTTTTTGCGCCAAGTTTAGGAACGTTGACTCGGAAAGGGTTACCTTCGCGCACCTCCACTCAGCTTGAGGATGAACCGTCCGGCGCAGCAGGCGTCGCTGGTGCTGCACCTCTTCCTGCATGTTCCAGTTACTCCAGACAACGTAACCCACTTGCAAAACCATCCAACGCAGATTTCGTGACCCCAAGGAATGGTTACGCTCTCAGCAAACTTCAGCTGGAGCATGCACGAGCCCGAAAACCATAAATTAAAACTCATTTGCGTGTGCGGGATTGAAACGCAGTGTGGAGCCTATCATCAGGATTTATGGGCAAACGGAAAAATGAGCCAAATCAGTCACATGGCTAACGTTGTAAAACCCCCCAACAGTTCTGGTGGAGTCTCGATGGAAGGGTTGCAAATCTTTCGTTTCACACTACTTGCACGCTATTCTGCAAAGGCGTAGTTGTTGACGTTCCAACGCTGCCGATTGTTAGCAGTTTGCTCCCCGGCCTTTCGATTTTAGCCGCAAGAAAGGGAATTGCGGCGCGTGTTTCGCAGCAATAGTGGGGGATGACGCCCGAATGAGTTTTCGTATCAAAGGGCACTTGCGCCTGAAGTTTATTCAATGATTGTGTGCGTACACCATCTGCTAGGTTGAACTGCAGGGAATGCCCCACAAAGTACCCACATCTGTTGCACATCCTCGACGCACCTGCAGGTACAGCTACCTATGGCGTGTTGGTGTGTTGAGCCGGCACCTCCGATTAAAGCATGCTTGAATCAGAAGGTTCATTCGAGGATTATGCTTTGGTGCTAGTCCCTCTTTTAACCTGATTAGCACGTTGTTAGCCGAGGATATGTCTCGCAGCTCGCGTTGTTGAGTTCGTCGCCAGGCTGTTCAAAGCCTTGCTCCTTCACTTCCCTAACTATTTGTATGCCCTTGCACTTTAGAATTGTGACCTGGTTGATTCCAGGAGAAGGGCAATGTGCGCTGGATACTTTTCCCTGCTCTTCTGAGTGGTCAACTCACCTGGTGCGCCCGTCTCAGGTTTTGTCTTTCCCTGAGTGGGAACGGCCCCGAAAGCTGCCCAGGTGAAGACTGTATCAATGATTTTCAGATATATTTTTTTCTTCCTGAGCTGGGGTGGTACAGTCGGCCTTTCTCTGTCGTTGGAACTTGGGTTTGCCAGCATGTAAGCGACTCCGTTTATCACATAACTGTTCCTCTGATATCCACCCGGATACTGATTGCCTTGCTCTACGCTCAAGGATTGTGATGGAACGCAGGTGCAGAAACTGCAAGGTTGGTGTAAGAAATCTGCTCCCCAAGGATTGATATTCGTAGGGGTTTGATGGGAACGTCCTGTTTTTAACTTTTGCCCCAGGCTGTTTTCCGATTAGACAGGAATCCGTATCGTTCCGTACCATGGGGAATTTTCATACTCCGGAGGTGAGCGGGAAGTGGGGTTTCCTGGCCTAACCCAGCAGCAATTAGCTTGCCTCCGCTCGTGGTGACCAGTATGCCAATATGTACAGCAGCCTTTAGGGCGCAATTTGGAGGCAAGCTCTGACTCTCACCGAAACTAGCGACCCTTTCACTTCCCGCGCATTGCTTTACTCAACAAAATTGTTTTCGACAGAGGCGCCATCATCCCTGGCAGTCTCTCCTGGGGGGAGAAGCACGGATAGGTTCTGGACGTAGCTCTCCACCGAAAGGCAAATGCTGGGAAATGCCTATCATTCAGCGCAAACGTCAAATATCTTCAGGCAAGCTTCTTAATATATTTAACTTCATTTTCGCGTGAGGAGAGGCCCCGTTCCAACCCTGTAGCGGTCTACACCACGCTTCATGAACGATGCCTGCTCGGGTGAGCCACGCAGAGTATAGCGGGGAGACTTTGGCTTCATCCAAAATGCCGGCTGCTGCAATCCCGTCATGACAAACGTGGGCCGGTAACTCCAAAAAGTGCAGCTGATCTCGCCGTGCCTGCGCAGCTCTTCGTTGGCCCAGGGTACTGGAACCAGTGGGCAGAGGAAGAGGCCTATCTTGAGTTGCAAGAGTTGCTGCTGCACCTTCTGCAGCAAAGCTTCCTTCTGTGCAGGCATACTGAAAATCCCCTCTAGTGTATGCACTAATACGCTGTATAATTGTTAAGTACAAACTTGTCTTCCAGTAGCAAGCGGGCACACGGGCATTGCCAGTACATCCAGCAACCTGATGCAGAGCATGTTACAGTTGATGCTTCGACGGTCTGGCAGTTGTCAGGTCTCTAGGAGCCGAAGAGCACCAATGCACTGCATTAACCCCGTTTTTGCCTAAAGAGGCATGCACATGCTTTGCCAGAACACGAATACTAGTTCGCGGAAGTTCGAGGACAAGGGCATAGAAATGCCTGAATGCTTCATTTCCAGCATTCCAACCTTATGATAGTGGCTTACGAAGCTACTACAATACGGTTGGGAGCCACAAGGATATTCCGGGGATGAAGAATGTTTCTTTTAGGCTTTTGCACGCAGCCGCAGATAAGTTATATACGTCAAAAAATTGTCGGAGGAAACCGACTATCAGTATCAGCACGTGTGAGAGTAAGGAGAAAGCAAAGACGCATACGGATGGAGACGTTATCAAGCTAATTTCGGCGGAATAAGTTTGCCACGACCTGTAGGGAAGATGGGCGATTCACATTCAAACGCAACGCATGAGAGGAATTCGGCTGCATAGTCTGCTGTGGAGAGCAGAATGCGTGAACGCGCGGCGGCCACCCACGTATCCCCCCAAAGGGCATTCCTAGCAACAAAACCTTATCGCCGGAAGATAAGTACTCGGCCTGTCATACATACTGACAGACACAAGGCTTCCGATTATTGCCAGAACATTTCTGTAGGGTTTCTTGCATCGCGCAACATGGTTTAAAAATCACCAATTCAGTTATGCCGGTAAGCGTCCTGGACTTTACAGTTCAGTCACACTTTAAGCCAAGACCGCTATACAAACGGTGCCACGCTACATACTGACTAAAATGGGCATTCTTTGACCCTCTCAAAAACCCATTCAAAGGTGCAAAATGTTCAGTATCTGCCGGCGGAATTCTCGCCAAGCATGCATCGTTGTGATCAGTATTACCCCAGAGATCTAGCCGAAGATTCCAACTATGATCGCACAGATTTCCCCCAGGAGATTCCAAGCTCGTTGATGTGCTGCGTCCAGATCCAATAAAGACCACGTGCCTGTGTGCAGTGGTGTTACTCGCATTACGTAAATTGTCAACTGAAGCAGTAGCTTAACCCATGCCTTGCGGACCAGCTGCTGGCTAAGCACGTGGATCCTCTACAGGGAACAGCTAACCGTGAACAATTGGCAAAGCGGGTGGGGAGTCATACAGCAAGCGAGTCAACTGCCTGCTTCTGCAAAATTACAGAGGTGCACCTCGGGAAATGCTGGGCCATGAGTACGGGTCCAAACGTGCTACTGGTAAAGAATAACATCACTTTCGCAATAGCTGGTCGCAAGAGCTTTCTCTTGTGGACGAGTCATCAACAAGGAGTGACCGCGGCGAGTAATTGTGAGGGGTTCCCCTCAATATAACAACTAAACGGGCTTCGCGGCACTTGGGATTTATGGGCTGTAAACGACTGGGGCGCATTCTCACTAGCATCTGTACAAAGACGTAGCCTGCGAGGCTTTAGAGCCCCCTGCAACAGTACATTCGCGGAACGGCTTCCGCTAGCTTATTCCGACAGGGTTCATAGCCTTCTCACACGATGTGGCTTGATGTGGCTTGGAACGGGGAGGTGATCTGGGGGCCACGGAGAATGTTGCAGGTGAGCGAGCCCGTGCCTTTCTCTGTTGTCCCTTGCTTAGAATAAACTGGGTTATAACGCCCTCCTTCCAGAATTGGGTATTTCTTTAAGCCCCATTGACTTGCCAGTTTCTCTTACTAAGCCCCTGCGGGGCAGCTCCCTATGTCCCACTACAGATTATTTCTTCCTGGCGAGCAACACCTGTCCCCCAACCACAACCTGGGAACACAAAAACTCGCATGGCCAGACTTGTACACATCAGCAGGAAAGCGGTATAAAAAGTTCCGAAGAAGTCGATTCCCCCCAAGGCCCACCTGTGACGAGAATCTTACAACGGACCAGAAGAGAATTCCCAGTTGCAATAGTGTCAAAATGCTTGAAACAAAAAATTAATAAAAGCAACACCGCCTTCTGCCATTCCTCAGGTGCCCTGCGCACTGTAACAGGATGGCCTGGGGATGGGGAAGAGATAGTAGTGCCCTAGCATCGTTGCAACTTACCTTGCTGTAACCAGTGTTGCCTCTACAAGCAGAGGTGCACGTTCAACTCAACTCAGCCGCATTCTCTACATGCACCAACACTGCACACAATCGTTAAGCACTTGCTTGGGTCCTTTTTGGAAGGCTGCACGCAAGAACAGGCGCATGCGCCAACTTTGGGCAAACCATCCTGCGGAGAAAGAACAAACGGGCACGGGAGAACTGCAGGGTTTGCAGTCGAAGTCGAGTGCGTACAAGTGATTTACTGCAGGAATGAGCATTGCCGCATGCTCGTGAGTGTCCCGAGCTTGCGCTCGCGGGGAGGACTTTCGAGCTCCAACAGAAGGAATTGGGGTAATGCTGGGTCTCATCGGTTCAGGCTTTCGGAGGTGTTGTTCCAATTTGCTGCACAACAATCTGTACTACCGGGGTAGTATCCGCCAGAAATATTTTCTGTGCTCCGTCGATATACAGTGCACTGCCCGGTCTGCCCATGCCACTCTGGAAGGCACCCGGTGTTGCAGAATAGCCCTACACACGCTATGGAGTTAGATAAAGTCATATACTCCCAGTCACGCTGCTCCAATGCACCATGAGAGCATCTAAGACTCCGGCATATGGGTAGGATAGGAGTGAATAATTGTTTTCGGATTATTTGCCGTAATTTTCTTTGTGCGGTAAATGCCCTCGCATACAAAGCCCTAGGCCGGGCATCATTCCTCTTATAAAAAAGAGAAGTGGTGTCCGGCATGTACACCGCGCAAGAAAACACCAACAGGAATATGGAAAGTCACTGGTGTCAGCTTTTCAGAACCACAGTACACACGTTTCCAGAAGCCTGGTGGACGAAGTGCATGGAGAAACGAAATTGTGGAAAAGAGTCAAAGCTGAGAGTAGGAGGACAACAGGAGAATGATGTTCCACACAAAGACCGAATTGGGAGGCAATTGAGTATGCTTTAATAACATCAATAGAGGAAAAAAAAGGAAATGAAATCAAAGTATAACCCATTCCTGAGGCTGGAGGCAACAACGTGCTACACAGTAGCCAGGAGCCTCGCAAATAGGGGCAAACCGTAGAACTGGAACCCCACTACAGAGGTGTTGCTTTCTGGAATCAAGTAAATATTTGAGTGTGGCCACCTGCAAACATGCTGGTCGCTGATGGGTTTCTAGGAGGTCACTGATAGTTTGGACTTCTCATGCGGCGGCGGGGGCTCTTCAAGGTTGATCACAGTGTGATTTAGAGATAATGCATTAATTCAGTGGTGAGAAATAGTATGGGATTATCATTGTAGCATCATATGTTCCTGAAATAGCCGGAGGGGGGGAGGATGTCTTGTGGCGGACCAATCGTACTGACACTCCAGGATCAAGTGAGACCCTCGCCCTAACCCTAACTATATTAGAGTCCCTAAACTAAGGCTCCAGTGGATAACTGCCACCTGCAAGGTTGATAGTTAAGTGCTTGCCACTTTAAACAGCTCTCGAGATATACAACGAATACGGGACGCTGCGTGCCATGCCCTGGAGAGGCTGCCTAGAGCTTTTTAATGTAATCTGGCGAAAACAGGAGCGTGAAATTCCATTCATGACAACAAAAGCATTCAATTTTGTGTACAACTCCGTATTTCTTGCCTCCCACCGTTTTCGTGACTGAATGCTAAGGGTTCAATCTGCACAGATGCGGGCGCACGGCGGCTTCCGTGACGATACCAAATGGTTATCTTCGAGGCTTCCTTCCTTTTCAGTGCTGTCCTGCCTTTTTGGCCAAATATTTGTTGGACCAGACTTGATTTCCTTTGTCTCTGGGGGATAGGGGCAGACTGATCAGCTGCGGTGCTGCGCCTGGCGTGCTGGTGACAAGCTGCGTCGCCCCTCAAGCGGAGCTCTAAAAAAAATGAACGTTCTTGTCCTTCCTCTCAGATACTTTTTCAGAGGGTTTTAGCTGAGATGGGACACACTATCTTCCAGCACGAGCCTTTAGGGGAGCTTGAACTTCCGTCGATGTGATGCGGCTCCGTTGTGAAGGGGTGACCTTGGGACGAAGCATTGGCACAAAGCTGCATCCCGCCGTTGATCGGCTTTTTTCACTTCTTCCCGAAAGTTAGTGACGAAATTATGAATTTGTTTTAGCATTCCTTGGTGTGCTGCACCCCGCAGTGAGGAAGCCGCCTGAAAAACGTGGCGGCGCTCCGCTCGTCGGCCCGATTTGTTATTTCCTAATTTTGCAACGCGTGCAGCAGTTACATCTTCCCCAAAGTTCTGTAAAGCGGGGAGAAGCTCACATGAAAATCTTGAGGCAAAATGGCTAAGACGCTGACGACGAGTGGGGACAGGACGCCCATTTTTGAAGCCCTGCAGTCAGGTACCAGCGCAGTTTTGCCGGCAGCAACTCGCTCTCAGATACAACAGCTGCAGCAATATGAGACAATCCAGGAAGGCAGACAGGATCAGCAGAGGCTGTCAGCTGTACAGTCAAAAGGGAAATCGCCCGCTGATACTGGGTCGGAAGGAGGTCTTCGCAACTCCTCAACAGAAAATGGAGCAATAGTTGTTGGTATGCTCGTCCAGTGTGGGGAGTGTGGCAAAAAATTTATCAACTCCTACTATTTAGAAAAACATATTAACAAACGGCACAGGGGCGATCCTCGCCAGTCAACTGTTGCTCTGCTTGAAAACCCGCATATCTCAACACTTGGCACTGGTGGCTTTCATCAGGCTTTTGATTCGGTCAGAACCGCCACATCAGCACCCTTAACAATTCTGGAGCAACAGCAACAACAACAGATTACCCAGCAGCAACAACTCCTGCAGCAGCAGCAGACGCTGCAGCAGCAGCAGCACCTGCTGCAGCAACAGCTCAGTCTTCTTAGCGCTGCAGCATTACGAGCAACTGAGATGCCAAAAACGACTAGTGATTTACCTCAGCCTGCGCCAGTGGCGGCTTCCGTGGGGGGCGTGCTTCTTGAAGAGGCGGGAGGTACTCTTGGTTTCGCATCTGGTAGAAAGAACTCAGCGTCGCCCACAGAAGATACCAGAGAACAAGCAATGGCTGATGTGAAAAGCGACGTCCAAAGAGAAATCCAGAAAGCAGTCAAAGTAAGTAAAGGGGAAAGCTAGGTTGAGTAAGATCTGTTTCGTGCACGGTTTCTACTGACGTTGTCCACAGAAAGTTCAGCTCTCAGTTCTCCCACTCAAGCGAATTCGCTAATCAAGCGTTGAAGCACTTGCTGAAGAAGTTACCCGGTTAGGGTGAGCTGAACCTTTGCCTCTCTGCAGACGCTCAAAGATACATTCAAGGACGAACTGATGGAGCTGCAACAACAACTTAACAACATCGAGGCAAGACGCTGATGAGAAAAGCCAATAATTCCCTTAAAATTGTTGGGCACACATTCCGCGCCAACCTACAAAGTCTGTTTACAGCTTCTGTGAAGGAGCAGCATAGGATAAATGCTCATGAGGTGTAGTACAGCTGTGTTTGAACGCGGCCTCAGCCACCACAGCATCGCGATACTGCGGCCGTGTTGCTTGAAGAACTAAGAGATGCACCTTCAAGGGAAACCAAGGTTAGTGCCCCTACCAGAAATGGGGAGCCAGGTTCCACCAATGATATCATGAGCATATTCGAAACAAGTGTACTGGAAACGTCTAACGATGCTACTTTTGCCCATCAAAGTGTAGCATATGCTAGGCGTGGAAGGAAACAACACAAATCGTTGTTGCTCAACGGTTGATCAGAATTGTGTGTTCTCTATGCTTCTCGGCAGAAAAGTCGGAGCAGGAGAGCAGTCAACGCTCCCCCTTCACATACGACAGAGCAAAAGGTGTGCATGCAGTAGAAAACAGCCCGGTACCCAACAAGACAGCCGACGACGTGCTGGGGATGCGAAGCACTGCATTTGTGTGCACCTGCAGTATTCTTTTGGTGGCTTGTCTTTGCAGCACTCGAGATCAATGCGACAATGCTATACGCCGTCTCCTGTTTCTACCAATCGCTCTGGCTAGTCTTTCTTCACTGAAGTTTCCGTGCAGAACCCTACAAACCCCCTCTCCCCCTCCTCCCACCACCATTACGCATAAGCTACGAGACACGAGTACCACGCTCAAAGCCACGAACTACTGGAATATGCTCCAGAGCGCATGTGCCTCTGAAAGCCTTATCTTTAGAAATGCGTCGTTCAGCAATTGCTTTGATCACACGGGCTGGAAGTAGTGCCAAATTTAGAGACTTTGCCCCCGAGTCATTCTACGTTGGCATAAATGTAGTAGCAATATTCGCGAAGATTCCACAAGCAATGAGGCTCACTCCAAGTTACTCTTTTCTTGACAAAGTAGCAGGATAGAGCCTGTCGAAGGATGCATCCTGGATGTGCAATCACTCTGTTTTTCGTAGAGTATGAAACTTTTAAGGGAAACAAGAATAAACTTAACTAAGGGAGGTAGAAAGACTATCCACTCGTACGAGGCAGCATCTCATGAACTTTTTGTTCCGGAGATTATCCCGAATTGCATGCAGACAGTACAGGGAGCAGCCGCACGTACAGGAGTACTTCCTCCGCTTCTACTGAGCGTTGCAGCGCAAATGATGGAATCTCTGATATAACCAAGCATGCTATGAGGCGAGGGGGGGACAGCCACCTTTCGCAGAGGAGCAAAGGAATTTACCAGCGCGGCCGTAATCGGGGAGAAGCTGAGGGAGGTCGTGATTGGTCGAAGACGGCCACAAGGGGCAGTGTACGTAAGCCAACAAAGGCCGTGGACGAACAGAAGCACGCAAAAAATGCTTCACGACAGCCATGCATGGTGCACAACGAGGACAATAGCTCAGTCAGGTCCAAAGACCCTCAAAACAGTTCTGACCTTTCTACTAAGGGGATTCCTCAGTCAGCTGCCGCAACCGGTCCTGAAGCAGCCAAGGAAATGCGACGAGCCATCCTCTGCCTGTTGATGTACTCGCACAGGCAAGAAAACAAGTATCAGCACAAGCGACTAAGAAGTGCACAAGCAAAAGGGGGAAATCTGTATTGTCGCATGCAGTGCAGTGCGTGGTGAGCAACGTAGCAGCAATGCAAAATGCTGTCTCCTTTCCAGATGTTCTGGTAGGTCGCTTTGCCTTTTGCGTCTGCAGAGAGTTCATGGCGAGAAGTCAACTCCCTGACGTGCTGAGGCATAACAACAAGCCTCCTCCCGACGAGGTGGAGAAGCAGCTTGAACTACCTCCAGGAACACTATCCTGCCAGCTAGCCAACTACTTGCTTCACCCAGCCGTCGCAGCGCATCGATCCGGGGTGACGACGTCCAACGCACCCCAAAACTCTGACAGTCTGAATTTGCCCTGGCCGGCTCCCCATGGAGTGGGAGGATGCTGCTATCATCTACACAAGCCTCCCCAGCCCCCAAGAACATTTTCCGTTAGAGCAAGATTGCAGCAGCTTATACAGCGGTTCGCTGGTAAACCGGCTACTCCTGCTATCGGATGCCCTGAAGCTCAACAACAAAATGCAGCGGCAGGTGGTCCTCTACAGACTCCACGTCAGCGGTGGATTCCTCCTTCCGCTGCGGCTCCCCCGAGGGCCGCTGCCTGCAATTTGGGAAGCAATCCCCCAGTACGCCTTAATGGGGCCCAGTTGGTAATGCAGCACGGAGGCCAAGCTGGTAGCGTTGCATTACCCCAGCTGGGGGCACAGAAGCAACCTCAACAGATCTTGCCGTATACTATAGATGGAGGAGCAGCCCAGTCCCCAGTAGGAACGCACCCTTTACCGATGAATACACCGAGAACCGGCGTGGTTCCTGGGGCGCCTCTGGGCCCCGCACCTCGCAGGGAAGCCCTCGAATCAGCCCCACTACAAGATGGTAAAATCACTAGGCAGCGTCCTCAGTCGCAGGAGCAATATGTTGGAACCCGTGAGAAGTCGAAATCTATCACAGAGAGGGAGGTAGGGACTGTTCTACCTGCTCTGGCGTGGGGAGGCGACGAAGCAATTCCCTCAGAAGAGGACCTAGCATTACCTGAGCCGAAATCTCCCTTCTACCCAGCAAGGAACCCCGTCGACGGAAACAAGGTGGCCCCAATATTCCCTCCCTGCACCAGCTGGACTCCCATAGAGCCCCCACCGACTGCAACGTCTGTTCCGGTCTCGGTCTTACACGCAGCACTGGCTGCTAACGGGATGGTTCTTCCACCGCATACGGGTGCAGCTGCACAACCGATAGGGAGGCAGACCACCGCGCAAGTCACGCAGCAACGGGAAAATAACGGACTGATCCCGGAGAAGCAACAGCTCCACCAACCAGCCTTTCCTCAACACCTACAGTCAAACTCCTTCGGAGTGGACTTCGCCGGAAGCCGTTTACAAGCTGCATCTACCCATGAGGAGCTAAGCGGTGTGCAGCTTAGGGCCCCTGATGGCGCTTTTGGAGTTTTTGGAGGATCTGCAAGCACCGCTGCAGCCCAGGGCCTACCAGGCGCTCAAGGAACTGCAGAATTTCTTCCTTCGGCAAGGGGCAGCAGAACGCTTCCCGAAGATGCCGGGTGGACCACAACGACCTACCAAGCCCAAAATGACCTTGGTCCTTGGCAATTCGCTGGGCTGACGTGATGCTGCACCTCTTTGCACCCGCTAACGACGCAAAACTGAACACTCCTGGAAGATGGCGTATTTATATTGCTTGGAAGGGTCCTAACCTTTGGTGTTTTGCATGAACATATAGTGCGTTTTGACTCCTCCAAAGATGAGCAGAATCAGGGAAGAACGAATACTCGAGTATCAAACAACCGTTTATGTTGCTGCAGCCCCCATATCTAGCTCTAATTTAGTCTCCCCCCCAGACGGGTGATGGCATATGAGCTACTCAACGCCTTGCAGACTTTCCAGACTCCAAAAGTAATCCGTTTTAAGAGTATCTGTGCTGGTGTATACTCTATGAACGAAGCGCCTGTTTCCTCATTCCATCGATGCTGCGTAAGCACAATTTTATTGAGGCTCCACCTTTAGCTTGCAGCTTCAGCGAAGGCCTGTCAGACACCCCTATAACTGCAGATGGAAATTTTCATTGTGGAGCTGCACAATAAGATCATTGTAGCGGCAGAATGGGCAACAGGGTACCTTTGCACTGGAACGCTGGCCGATGAGGAACCGCGGAAAGGGTTAGCGGCAGCGACAAATTAATTACAGCATGCGGTTTGAATAGACATTTAAAGGATATGACAGCAGTGCGGTGTCTGACCAGCTGGATGCTTCTAGCACACTTGAGCAAATCAGCTAACTCAAGCGACACTGGAGTTCAACACTCCTGCGGTGTGTAGCGATTGAAGATGGCATTTGCACCGAAGATGGAGGGGCCACCCCACTTAATTTCTACATGCATAAATTTCCACTTCTGCATGCTATAAAGTAAAGCAGTGGCCATAGCACACTGAAATTGCTGCCGCAGCACTTGTACCGCTCCGCAACCGTTTGAGGCTCAGGCGCTGAGTGACCTCGTGGGGCTGCGTGAGCCAGATGGTAAGGGATGCATAATTCCACAAAAATTCACCTGGGTCTTGAAGCTACTGTATTATAAAGTTGTAGGGCAAATATATCTCCCAGTATTTGCTGTAGAACTCTCATGCTGCGTCACTGCTGCTGCTGGCACGACCAGTGTTGAGCACTGCTACAGGTACTGTGGCTGCACGTTGCTTTAACTTGTCCCATGCTTAATATCCTTGTTTATATTCTATATATTGCTAAGTGGGTGTGTGTACGTGCCCCTTCTCCTGCAGTGCGGCAGAAAAAGTAAAAGGTGCTCGACATCTTCTCAGCCAACATCTGTATAGCACAAAACACTCAGTTTCCCGTCAGAATGGATGGAGAAAGCGATGAACCCGGAACTCCCAAGTTTGTAATTATCACCCCGCAGGGGAGGAGCACCAGCAGCAGGGGATATACAGGCCCGGGCATCGCAACTTACGTCGTAGATGAGGAAGGAAATACAGAGAGATTTTCTGGCGAATATATCGGAGGCATTAGGCATGGGGCAGGTAACTGGAGAAGCACACCTATGCCATGCGGCAGGCTGCATGGCTGAGACGAACCACATGATGACTGCTGAGAGTGAATGAAGATTTGCAGCCAGCGTCGAATGTAAAGCAACAGCGTTCTTACGCTGACTGTCTCCCCTATCGTACGACACAGCAGCATGTTTACGCTAAAGAAGCGTGCGGAATAAAAGAGACAGTATGAAAAAGTTCGTCCCGTTCGCGTTAAGGAAACGTGCCACGACGCATGTAGCGCTGCAGAAAGGCAACGGTGCGTCGTTCCCCTCTGTAGGAGAGTATCAGTTTTCGGACGGCTCCCAGTTCAAAGGTCGCTATGAGAACAACAAGAAGAGTGGACTAGGTGATGCGACATACAAAAAGAGGGAAATAAGCGAAGAAGACGGTAACGTGACCACGTTTTCACAGGAGGTTAACGTTGCTGCGCTGTTCTGCTTTAACATCAACCCACGATTTTACCACCTCACAATCTGATACTGTGATGCCGCTTCCTTGTGAGTGAAGCTGGAAAGAGCAAGTCATGTCTTCATGCGGCTATGTGCTTGCATTGACGGGCCGTCTTGCCTGAATGTACCCCTGGTGGCGTGCAGCTGCGCTTCTTACAGGGGAACCCCAGGTGATCGGTGAAGCGAAGTATTTCGGTCATTTCGTTGAAGGACAGCGGCAAACACATGGTTGCATGGTGTATCATAATGGGGATGTGTACCAAGGTACTACCAGAACCGGCAGTCAAAGTGCCGCATGGGTACAACGTGCCTCACAACGCGGCGCAGGGCAAGCTCCTTTAGCGTCCACTCTTGTTTCGTATGCCCTTTGATGAACGAGCACTCCAACATTGCGTGCAGGGGAGTGGCTTGCTGGCCAGAAACACGGCGAAGGTTCTTACCGTTTCAGCGCTGACGGTTCTGTTCTTTCTGGTCACTGGGTTGCGGGGTTCTTGAAGAGGGGCCGTTGGCTCCTTCCTACTGGCGCAGTGTATGTTGGGGAGTTCGAACTAAATAAACCAAGTGGGAGGGGAGCATGGGTTCTACCTGGTGGCAGTCAGTTGCTTGTGGAGTACATCCAACAGGTAGGTGACCAGATTTTTAATAGCTGTTGATGCTTACTCTGCTGTTGATGTGTGTCTGCTGGACCCTATAGTGCCTATAGTGATAGTATAGGGTCCAGCGGATGTGCCCATTGGAACATGTGCGTGGTGTCTTGCACGCAGTGACAGCTTAGCTTTCTGCTGCTGCCATGATGCTCTTCGCATTCGCCTTCCCTGTGTGTATCCGTTGGCTGCTGTTTAGAGAAGAGAAGTGTCCAAGCCAGGAGGGAGTGAAGAAGCCACGGCGGAGGAAGAGGGTAGTGGGAAATACGAAATAGAGCAAATGCACATGCGTTGCATATGCAGCGTTGCTACCCGAGAATAGGCTTCAGACCCCATCTTTTTTGCATCATCCTTGAAAACAGGCGACTGAGTGTCTATTCTTTAAGATAAAACGAACAATTAGACCTTGGTTCTCCTGGAGATGTAGGTACACGGCATATACAAAACTAAGAAGGTTATTTTTAGTGCTGGAGGACTTGTTGGTACACTTAGGGCTGTTGTAGCGGCAATAATGACAGCAGTTGTTGCATCGTGGTGAGTTCCTTACTGAGTCCACTGGACAATCTGCTGGCCTCCCCTGACTCGGCTGAACAGGTAATACTCATGCCAATGCTTATGGCTTATCCTGTTGACAATGAGGTCCCTGTTGAACAATGGTAAAACTAACACTAGCAGAACTGACTAGCGTATTTAGCATTATTCAGCATTATGGTCAACTCCAACTACTCATGGGGGACATTCTAATTTGAGTAAGCATTTGTTCCTAGATATAAACTCCTGCAGGTTTCATCCAGTTTTTGTCAAAGCTAGGCGAATCTAATTTACTAGAAACCCCGTTCCGTCAGGACAGGTCACGACTGATGTACCGCATAGCTGCGGTACACATGGTAGCACCGTGCTACCAACGAATTCGCAATATGCCCACTAAATATTATATGCGCATAACGATGGTATAAGGCAGAGAGCGTCATAGTCCTGGAGTTTACAATGCCCCAACGGCATTTTGCCGTAGGTTTACAAGGACGAGCCCTGCTGGCTGAGAAGGGGCCCGGCAAACACCGTCTAGGCGCATAGGGCAAGCCAAAGCGATAGAGCAAGAGTTGCGACCCGACACAAGGAAAGCGATATGCTCACTTGACACAAAATCTGATGCGCCCAAATTGGCAAGCAAAGACGTAGCGACTATTCATTCTTCTGCATGGCGTGGTACTGCGTGCTTGCAATCCTAGTGGTTTTTGCTTGAGAAGAGGCAAGCTGCATCGACGCACCAGCAACTCTTTGACATTCAACTCAAGAGCTGATCATACTGCCACGGATCAGCAGAAGCCGCTCCACTGTTTGCGGTGGAACAAGAGCCGATTTAGCGGAGACGAAGATCGTCCCAAGTAATGAACTACTCCGTTCCCAATCTTTTTTTGGAACTTGTTGGTCCTTCGCACGGCGAAGTTCGGTAGATTTTTTGGCTCATGCTGAGAAGGAGACGACTGCTTCTTTGCCGAAGCCAGCTTGCACAGTGATGAGAGCAACAAGTTTCCATGTTATAGCGGCCAATAGTTCAGCACAGTTATTAAGCCTTCCATTCCTACCTCCTAGGTAGGGGTTCTCACGCGGAAAGTGGAGCAACTTATGGCGATACGCGAACGTGAACTGGATGGGCTTTGCTGCGAGATGGAGTGTAGCGATGCTTTACCAATATAAGGCTTCACAAAAGGGCGACCACGAGCTCGAAACGCCTCCCTCAGGCGATCCTGAGCGTTTCTTTTTCTATGCAGTGTGTGGACATTATGTTGAAGGAAATCTATTCGTTTTAGATATTCAGGTTGTAAGGGACAGTAGACAGTACAACAGTGCTGAATATTTACTGCGCTGGTGATACATGTTGAGTGGATCCAACCAAGGGTAATGCAGTACACACGAGCTGCATCGTTGGGGACACCAGCGGGTTGCCATCTGACCAACTATAGTTGAGGGCCTTCTTCGAAGGATAAAGGCAACAGCGGTGACGCAAAATGGGTTGTGGCATGGCCACGGTTGTCTTCCAGGGTTACGTCTTCGGGAGTGCTAGCTCCAGAAAATTAAGTGTCCAAGCGCATCTGGCGCAGTCCCTGCCCATTAGGACACTCGCTAGCCTCATGGCCTCGTTTCCTGCATCGGTAGCAGGTGCGCCTAAGCGCTAGTAATGCCCTATCAGGTTGTGGTTGCTGCTGTGGGTGCTGCTGAGGTGGGTAGTAGCAATGTGGAGAAAAGGGAAACGGCGGGAGGCCCCCCGAACCACCTTGAGCTACTATTCCTTCAGGCCGGTGCCGGGCCCGTAGCCGGTGGCGCATTCGATGGGCTTCAGGAGGCAGCCAATGTTCTCGTCCTCTTGTTGATGCTGATGGCGATACCGGATGGTACGCGTAATTGGAGTAGCTTGGCCGTCCCGTTGGAGCGTGGGCGTGGGCCATCATTTTGTGCGGTAAAGGAGGCGGCAGCAACAATGGCACGTTGTTAGACACCCCAGCACAGCTTTCAGAAGCAGCAGGAAGAGGCGCACTGGCCGTGAGCTTTGCCACTGGCTCCAGCTGTTGCATAATCTCTGCCCCCGGTGAATTCACGGCCGAGGAGGGTTTGTTGCCGGTGTAGCTAGTGGCATGCGCATAAGGATCGGCACCGCCCGACAACGCATATGGGTCTGCTAGAGGCTGAGCTGAACTCAAGCTACTGTGGGGATGCGGATTGCCCGGTTGTTGCTGTTCCTTCCCCCACGGGAAGAAGTGTGCTGTCCTTGGAAGACCTTCCCATTTGGAAGGATCATGGCTTGATGAAAGTTGGCTTTTTCTCCATGGAGGAGTAGGGGGCATTTCGCTGTCCTGCGATGCTTGGGGCCTTTCAATACCGTTGGGAGGCTCAGCGGGTGGAAGGGGTATGGCCAGCTTGGGCGGTTGCTGGGGGCAGGCTATGTGCATTGCATGTACAATAGATGAATTCGAGGACCCACCGGGTATGGTGTGCAAGGGCTGATCAGGAGGAGGAGGCGGTGGTGGAGGAGGCACCATGAGACCACCCTGCTGCAAGGCCCAGGAGTTTCGATCCACAGGTTCCGTGTCACTCGTGTCGCTGCAAATAGGGCTCATGTCTCTGCTGCAAAGGGCCCGAGAGTCCCGAATCCTACCAGACGGGACTTTTGCCCAGGGTCTTGCGAGACACCACTCTGCGTTAGGCGTGAATGCGGGCATCGGCGGGTTTCTGTGGCTGGCCTCGCCCCCTTGAGCATTCTTAGGTGTTGTTTGTGAATGTGGCAGTTGGACAACAGCTTCCCACATTCTTGGTTCTATGGTAGAGGCTGTCTCCTTCTTGCTTGTGTAGTCAAGCGAAAGATAACATGAGGATCTTTTTGCTGTTGCCTGTACTGGCTGGCTGTAAATTGACTCCTGGAGCGCCTAAATGCACTTCCCAGAGACACTTGTCCCTCTTTGAAAACAAGTAGCGAACGGGGACACAACGAGGGAAATGTCGTGGAAACTTGTCGGCGACGGTAAAGCACCCAATGACAGAAGGGCCCAGTGGGCAAACCGACAGCCTGAAATATATGCTCGAAAACAGAAATCATAAGTGACTGGGTCTTGTTGGCAAGGCGAAATTCCTGCCACTGGCCAGAAAAAGACAAAAAGAAAGCATCCACCTTCTCAAAAAATCCACGAGTTCAATAGGTGCACGGCTGTCCGAGTCTGTCGCCCGTCCGGCATTGAACCGCCGCAGGTAATGCAGAGGACCCTTTGCGGACAATAAATAAGCTTTGTAGTAATTGTTGGTTTTGGTATAGTGTTTTGCAGATGCGTCCGGAGGCTACCATGAAGAGTCCCACATGTTCCAGGGACCTTCCAGCCGTGCGGGAGGTCCTGTGGTCCCCTCTACGAGACAGATTACATCCCCAATGCTCCTTGAATTGTTTCCTCTGTAAACAATGACAACTAGCTCAGTCCACATTGCAGACATGTCTTCAGGCACCTAAATGCAAGTGGAAAACGCGCGCGCGTAGATCTACTGATCGTGCACCGGCGCAGTGACCTCGTTGGACTTGTTTCTGGGGCTGCCTGATACACGCTCGCTGAGAACATCTAGCAACACCCACCTAAAGATCCACTTGGCAATGGTAGCGTAAATAAGAAACAAAAGCGTATGGTTTTATTTCCTTGAGGCATACTGCCGTTTACAGCGCTGCGAGGCCCCCGCCCCCGCGTTGTTCGAGCACACTGGAAGCGTAGAGGTAGCACTCCACAGGAGGGGAAAAAGTGGCCGTTCCTTGCTTGTCTTTTCAGACTCCCAGCTGAATGCAGATGAGAAATATTTTTAGGGTGACAACTTTATTCTAGCACTTAGAATCGGGGCACCGGAGTGTTTTGCAAAAAAAGTTTTATAGGACGTGATGGCTCCTCCACACACTCTATACGGTTGAAATTGACAAACTTTGGTCCAATAGGCCCTTTGTCAAACGAGTACTAAGAGCGTACATTCCATCGCAAACTTCGAGATGGCATAAGAGATGCAGCAACGGTGTCCACGGACTGAAATAACAACATGACTTCAGAACCTGACGAACCTGCAAAGACTAAAACACCCGAAGTTACTTCTGGGTCGCCTCTATTCAACGACTTGGAAGAGGCAAACGAGCTGAATTCTCTAGCGTCGATTGCTCCGGGCGGCACCGCTGTAAAATCTGCCACTACTCCAGAAGCTCTGGCTACAGGCACTGCCAGCGAGCTGAACTTGAAGTTTGGAGCATCGGAAGGGTTATACAGCTTTTCTTCTGCAAGCTGCCTCCCAGGCTGTTCTTCCAGGCAGCATATGCTGTCCCCTCAGAGTGTCTCTAGTGGCCACCGCTCAAAAACGTGTGTTCCTCTGGTGGAACCAAATTCAGGCTATTCACCAAATACGTCTGTTGCCAGTCCCCTTCTTAATGAGCTCAGATCTGACTGGAGATGCAAGACGGCCCGTCATCTTCCATGCACTGCCAGGTCTCGCTGGAATGCTGGCCTCAATCATAGCGGCGTTGAGAAGAATGGTCCAGCCTGTTCCTCCTGGGAAGTAATCGAAGAGCAACAGCGCATGTTGGAGTATCTCCAGCAAGCAATATGCTATTGTGAAGAACGAACCAGCATGGGACGGGCTCTTCGGTCGCGCGAAGCAGCAGTTCGTGCCCGGTTGTTGCATGAACAGTTGGAACAGCAGTCGCACATGAAGAAGGCGAGAGAAGAGAGAAACAACTCACTCATAAATGAAGCTGTATGGTTTTCACTTCAAAAAGCCATCATCCCGCACCGCCCAGCAGCTAAGCGTCTTGGAGCCTGCTTAACTGTCCTACACAAGCATATGCAGAGGAGTCTGTCATCTTCCGCGTTTGCCGTCGCCTCTACAAGTCAGCCGAATGCTGAAATACTTTTTGCAACCCTCAGCAAAGAAAAGTAGTGCTGAAGCAAAAAGATGACGCTCACGTCAAACTTCTTTGAGGCCTATAGAGACAGCCCGTTGGGCAATTGTTGCTGTTGAAGTGACACCGTTTTTTCATCTCAGCTTGTGAATTGTGTGCAGCCCCCGGCATAGGTGGAACAAGAGCATCCCTCACACCCCCAGCGTTGAAGAAGGACCATGAAGAGCCCCAGGGCAAAAAGAGAGCCATAACGTCCCTAGGCGTCACCGTAGGAACACCAGATTCAATTCAACAGGAAGCGAGCAGAAGATGCTGGGCGAAGAGAACGAACCAAGACTCCAAAGCTTCCACGTCAGTATTATACGAAGGGGCAGAAGATGCTCTTGCTGCGAGAGAGCTTGTACAGACAAGAGCGACTCTTTTACTTCAGAAGCACCACGGAAACAACAGCGATTCTTTGCAACAGTTGCTTTCTCTCGAGGGAGAGGTGCGCGGGCAGATGGCGCTGCTGGGGTCTGAAACTCATCGGGAAGAGCCACACTCACGAACCGCTTATGGAGACCCCCCAAATGCTGCGGAAAAGCGCAGTGCAAGCCCACCCATACCGGAGGAGACACCTGATTTTCACACGCACAAAAGACTGCCCCCCTCACCACCACACCGCTTAATTGCTCATTCCGATCTCCGTTGCTGCTGTAACAGTGCGCACATCAGTAAGCGCACGCCACATCAAACGAATGCTCCCGTGTCTGTCAGCGATAGCGCAACCAGGGAGCTGCAGCCAGCTTTTGGGGAGCAACATTGGCTCAGTCTTGCTCGTCAAGTTTCGCTCATACAAGAAGTGCTGCTGCGGAATCAGCAGCAGCATCAGAAGCTGCAGCGCAAGAAACGCAGTGATAGACAGGGTGGATCATCCAGAAAGTTCATGCAAACAGGTGACTTCATGGAGGTAAATGCAAGTGATAGCAGTGCCCACTCCAACCCACTCGACCAAGCAGCGGGAAGGTCGTTTTCACCTCCAACAGTAGCAAAGGAATGTGCTTTACAACGGGGAGAGGGCAAAAACGACACTGCTCCTAGTACTTGCATACAAGAAAAAGATAAGGTGCAGCCGGGACGACGCTCAGTAGCGGAGGAGAGACTCAGGAGGCACCGACTGCGATTACAGCAGCAAAAGGAGCAAAAGGACAAAGGAGAAAATGACGCTCTAAGGCAACGCTCCAGCAGGCGATGGCGTAATGATGGGCTCGTTGACACCAACAACTTCATCCCCGTGCCTGATGTACAGCCGCGTGAATGTGACAGCATTGCAAATGCTGCGAACAGCCAGTGCAACCCTGGATGCAGCAATAGTAGCTGCGGGGCAGATACCGTCCATAAAGTTCGAAGTTTCTCCGGAACACAGCCGACACCAGCCACCCCAGCAACTCGGGAAGGTCTCAGTGAAACCCAACCTTTAGAGGCACCAACTGCACTACCTACGAATACAAGCCAGCTAACCCACGGGCTTCCGCCTATGGCGAAACTAGCACTTTTGGCGCGTCCTGCCGGAGCCGAAAGATCGCGAGCTCCGTCAGGGCAACTGCGACCGTATCCACCTACAGGGACCCCTCGGCTTCCAGTTTTCCCTGCTGCAGAAGCTGCTGCCCCTTGCCAGACAGCCTCGAAGGCAGAGCTCTCAGACGACAAATCCAAGACCACATGCACGCAACAGATGCTCACTCAAGCTGACTCCGATAGTACCACACAAGCGCAACGTAGCTCCACAAAACAAAGCAATCCAGGGGCCAGTCGCCAGCTTGCATCTGTTGGAGCCCTGCCGCCTCCTGGAGAAGTGGCTGATCTTCTTTTAGGCATGAAATAAGCAGTATTATACCGTCGCGAACAAATCATTTGCTCGCATGTCGTGGATCTGTTTTACAACGGGCTATCAGGCAGCAACATAGAGAAACCGAAAGGAAGAACACGACCGAGCTAGGCTCAGCTTGCACAGTGAAAATCCATGTGCAACGCCATTCTATCAAGGTGACCAGAAACCTTAGCCCGGCATTCGGGTATTCAGGGTCGTTCGTGTAGTGTTTGTGAATAGGATGAATACCTGGATGAGTCTACGTTACGCACACGATGAACAAGAGCCACAGTCTACGCACACCGCTAGGTAAAGCTGCGACTTTTGCACCACTGCGTCCTGACCCACGACTGCCAAACTGGAGAAGCTTACAACTTGCGAGTTTAAATTATGTGTGAATTGTCAAGGAAAAGGAATTATTACTGCCACACGACGGGCGGTTGACGACCACTGCCATTTACGTGCAGCTAAAATTCAGTGCACAAGTCGAAAATACGCTGCCTGCTTCAAGATGGCAATTGCCATTCGTGCGCATCTAAAATCCATTACACAAATCTAAAATACGGTGAAAAAACAGCAAGAATTTCAAATATGGGGTCAGCATTTGTTGACGAATCAGTTTCTAGATGCAGAGTGCGCCACGTTGATGGCCTGAAGAAGCTTTGTAACCTAGAAGAAAAGAAAGCGGACCACAAGAATAGCGAATCAACACATTTTAATGTACACTGCATGATCCCTCAGTACCTTGTCAACCAAGCTTTGACTAGTGTCAGGTCTTGGTTAAAGCAACTACACATGTCAAATCAATTGTTGCAATGCCATTCCAGCTGGCTCCCCCAGAAGAGTACCTGTAAGATAGTCTGCCTGAGTTCTTCGGAAACGGTAACGCCCGCTGCCTCGTGTTCTCCAGAATTTGTTGCTGCTTCAACTCTTTCAAGGAACCGCACTAAAGCGTCATTCAGCTTCTGCAGCTTTTCTTCAGCGAAGGCCTTTACTTCCATTTTCCACACGAACTTCTTGAAATCGTTTTCACCTGCGTCGGCATCCGCAGACTCGCCAATTGTCGCCGTGCACTTTGTTGCGATAGTTTGAAGCAATCCCTGAGCATCATGCACCTCCGCTTGTTCTCCTTGTGCTTGAGCCTATGAAAAAAGAAGAAAGAAGCCGGTTACGCGCGTGGGATTTTCCAAAAATAAATTGGCAGTGCCATGGTGTGCTCATGTGGCTCTGTGGCGCAGTTGCACATGTGAGTCTGTTGCCACAGCGTAACAGCACATCACCCCACGGAAATCCATCTTAGTATTTCCATTTGGTAGGGAAAAACGAAACAATCCATGAATTTCACTTGAGTGGCAGCAGAGGCTCGTGATGTTTGACTGTCAGCGTGACGGCAGCTGGATTTGCCATATGCTTCGCGACGCCATTGGCCAGCTCCTCACCGCTTGTCTCTCCCGAGACATTTTCGCCTGCCTCGCTGCCCTGGCGTTGCGCTTGGAAGCAAGCACTTCCTTTTGCCTCTGACGCTCTCGTTCCGTGGCGCGACGCAATTTTTCTATGCGACGCTGCGAGGCTTGTCTGAGCTCATCTAAAGTTTTGCCTTCAGAGCCCATCGCTTCGATGAACTGCTGCAACTTGCGAGCCTCTTCTACGTGTCTCTGTTGCTGCCGCTGCAGCTGCTTTTCCTGTGCCCGTTTTCGTGCTGCTGCTTCCTGAGCCTTTGCTGCCATTTTCAGTTGCTGAGCGGCTGCGTGGGATTCCTGAAGCGCCTTCTTTTCTTCGGCCTGCTTCCTTTCAAGAACCAGCTTCTCCACCTCTTGAAGCCTGGCTGAGACAAATCGGCGAAGGTCGTCGCGTTCCTGTGTCAGTCTTGACTTCTCCTGAGAAGAAGGAACACCTCGGAATGCAGCTTCTCAAGTCTAAACGGGCTCTGCATCCTATCGAGTGGCGCCAACGAGCTACGTGCAGGGTTGGTGGTCCTCTGAGCTCGTAAGCCAACGATAATTCGTGATATGAGAGCCTTTCAGTATAATGCCAGCAACAAGACAGTCATTTGCCGCACAGTAAATAAGCCCCATGGCAGGTAGGCATACACTCAACAAAAAACACCGTAAAAACGAAGAGAACAGCGTCGCCTTGATATTGGCCCGACGCTAGATTGGCGTAATGGAGATTCCTTACCTGTCTAGCTTGTTCAAGCAAAGCATTGGCGGGCGAATCTTTAGCTCCAGTAAACTCTCTTAACGTTTCAATGACACGTGCAAGGTGATCTTCCTGCAAGCCTAACGCTTCATCCTGTAGCGCGGCGTCTTGCGCTGCTTCTTGAATTTCGCGAACTTTAGCCTGATGCAACTCAGAAGTCTTTCCAGTTGTGTAGTGCTTTAGTTCTGCATGCTCAGCTACTCCTTCCAAAGCAGGGTCCCGCTCACTGCTGCAACAAGACACGCTCAGGTGCACGTTGACGCATGCAGCAAGATACGGAGCCAAGACCTTGCTGGAGCAGCGAATAAAACGGTAAGCACGAAAAGGAAGGACCACCGTCACAACCGATAACACAAAGGTTAATCGTTTAGATCCACCTTCACGTAAGGAACTTGGTATGGTCGAGTGAAGCTTGCTGGGGAATGAAGTGTGCGCTTTCACCAGAAGCGATGCTTCATACCTGCCAGCCGTTGTGCACATGTGTCTAACTTCTTCAGCTTTCTGTTCCATCGCAGCGTTGTGCCTGTACTTCGCCTTTTCTTGCATCTGCTTGAGGACAAGGGCTTTGACGTCCTCTCGGTACTCCTCTTTTAGCTGATTGTGCAGTCTGGAGAATTTCACAATGGCACGGCATGGCGTTTTGGACCGAATCCAACGCTGTGTTTCAATACTCAACCAGCTTACACGCTGAAGTGGCACGCTGACACAGTAATGGGACGCCGAAGCAGTTTTGCTGGAAGGAGAAACAGGTATTACAATGCGTCTCACGCATAAATGTTTTCCGCGCTTGGGTTCATGCGAGCTGCAGCCAACAGCTGAGCCTTCTTATCATTTCTTTCTTTTTCCACAATGCTGTTGCTCAAGTCCAGGAATTCTTTGCGTGCTTCGGCTTTGCATGCTTCAAACTGCCGACGAAGTTGTTCCTGCTTCTCCTCAAGCACTGCCTTCGCCCTTTCGAGCTGCCGCTGGATGTTCGCCTTTTGGATATCTCGCTGGGCCTGCAGATCCTTGAACATTTCAGCAAGGGCTTGCTCGCGCTCGTTTTTTAACTTCTCTAGTTCTTCAGGGCTATCCTGACTGGCTTCCCTAACTCTAAATGACATTTCAAGATTCGCTGCCTCGGCCTGTCTAGAACGTTCGATTTGCGCCTCTGCCTGTTTGTCTTCGTCTAGCAACCTCTGCACCTCCTCTGCATAATCCTTACGAAGCTCAGTCGCCTTGCTGAAATCCGCAGTCCATCTCACGCAGAAGATATAGTCCTGCTTCAGTATACAGTGGGTACTGCAAAAATGCTGCCGCTTTTGAGCTGTCATCCCTTCTCACCTCCGAAAGGCCTCTTTCATATGCTCCAGACGCGTATTTTGCGCCCTGGTCATTTTCGCTTCATCTGTAGCTGCCGGTGCCCTTCCGCCCTGAATACCCCTACATTTTTGCAGCCATTCAGATTCAGCGAGGCTTATCTCCTTCTGCGCTCTTGATATGCTCTCCAGAAAACCCTTGTTTCTCGCCCAAAATTCGGTATTCAATCCCATCTGCGGGGCCTCCAAAGGCTTCTGTCCACTCGCGGAATTTTGGCCAATTTCGCTGCCCTGCACCGCTCGCAGATATGGGTGGAGGGTGGAGTGAATATCCGAACGCTCGGCTTGTCAATGGTCCCAAGATGCGTGCTGTTTCAGTTTTTCTACAAAAAAGCATACTTCTGTCTTGCAGGCAAAAGTCCGATTTTTGTTGGTCACTCTGAAGGGTACTGCTTATTGTGCAATCTCTACTAAAGCCTCTCATGCGGCTGGATTTTCTCAGACGAGTATTATAATCAAGAATGACGCCCGGAGTTAGGAGCAGCAAGGACTCCTCCAGAGCAATGGTATCCGCAGTAGTAGAGGAGGGAGGAATCACCTGTAGACCATCAAGAGCTTTGGGGCCAGATGAAGCGTAGGAAGCTGCCCAATCTGGCCCTCGTGGCTGCTTGAGCCGATTGTCATGTATGCCATTGGCTTCGAGCCGTTCATTGATTTGCCCCGACTGCCAAGTGAGGAGATCTTCCTCCCTGAAGACACCGTCACCTGCAACTTTCCAAAGGCCTGATTTCTAGGACAACAGACGCAGTCTGCCAACCTTTTTCTACGGTGGTACTGCAACGAACGCAGGTGCTTTATTTGGCCGTTATATACCAGTCACTGCGAAAATAGGAGAAGGCGAAGGTCCCTCTATCATGCGCTCCTGCATCTGCAGAGGGCATTGCTGTTCCACGCCGAAGCATCTCTTGAGTCTCCCGAACCCAGCAATCCTGCAACATCAGTTTGCATGCACGACCCGTAGAATATGTGCATGATGAGAAAATAAACAATACCGGACCAGTCCACATTGTTGCAAGCAGCCTGGTTGTAAAGCCCCAGGTACTTACAGTCACTATGCGGTTTTGAATCAGCTGGTGCTGAGCCTCCATTATGCTTTCTCGAGACCTCTTGCAAGCCTCTAGGTGCTGCTGGAATGCGGCCCAAAGCGCATCAGAGCTCCGGTGGAATTCTTCGTCAAATACAGCTTTTAAAAGGCTCGTTCGTTCAAGTACTTTTTGCTGAAGCTCCGCAGCTTGGGATGCTTCATCCAGCAAGGCAAGCGATTCAAATTCTGCCCTGTCCTTCTCTTCAGCAGCAGCTTCATGGTAATATCGTTGCCCAGCGGCTTCTAGGCAGCTCACTGCAACGCTTAGTGCATGCCGTTCCCCCATGGCCTGAAGGTTGCCCTGCGTTTCTTCATCAAGGTCTGCTTCACAGATTAGAGCACGAAGCCAGAGTTCGCGGGGCTCTGTCAGCGAGGCCTTAGCTTCATCTATCGCTGATTTTATTTCATCTTCTTGTTCTTGTCGCAGCTCATCCATTCGCGCTAAATTTTCTCCCAGCAGCTGGCCTTGGAGCTCGCGACACTTGTCGATCATCGTTTCCACTGAAGATTCAGTTTGCTGTTTCTTGTCTTTCAGGTCCTGTTGAAGCCGCAAATTGTGTTCCTCTCCATCCACTTTTTCTATCTGTGCGGCAGCAAGGGTGTCCTGGAGGTCGACTTCAAACCCAAAAAGCCTGCCCAGATGCATATGGAGATTTGCCTCAATGCTTCGTTAGCATGCGTGAAGCACTATTGCTTTGAAAATATCCTTAGCCCTCTTCTTCGTTAAAGCGCTGGCGGTATGTTCTAACCTACCGATCGAATCACTGCGCCTGCACTAATTATGAGCTGGTCGTTCATTGTCTACGGAGATCAGTGCTTTTAGCGCAATAGGTACCATACCGGCGGAGCATAGAGACTCCACAAGCACGTACAAGCCCGCACACCTCAAGCTGCTTAAGGGCTAATGATGAAAAATGATTTCAACTGGGTACATGTCCATCACGGATTTAATATGCTGGCTACCTAGTGAGACACTTTTTCAGCTTTTCTCACGACTACACTACTTTTTTGTGCAGTAATTAGGTAACAAACCTCTCCTGATTCGCAGTTGCAGATGACCACGACGTGATGATGGAACTTCGTAGGAGCTTCCTTTCCTCAGCCGCGCTTCTCCAGGCATGCTTCAGCCGCCGGAGCACCAAACTTGCGAATACATCTGCCTCCGCACTTCTTAAGTCTTCCTCAAGTCGCTGACGTTTGCGTGTTGCATCCATTCTGGGAACGTATGCCATAGCATTAAAAACTCTACAACGTCTGTGCTGCCCGGTTTGCACAAAAAGGACCGGCAGCTTCGTCAATGGGTACGTCTCTCCCGGCTGCAGGTTTACTGTGGGAACGCATTTTATGACACCACGAGATAGCCTACAGGCTTTCGTAAGTCCTTGTAGCTTCCCGCTCAAACTCCTCGATGCGCTCAAGCTTGTTCGCGAATTGCTCTCTGGTGATTCGCTGGATGTTTAGCTCAAGTGAAGAAGCAAGCAATGCTTTTTGCTTCCTATATTCTGACTCTTCTAAGCAGCCCGCCTTGGCTTGACGCCGAAGATTTAGTGCTTCTGTCCTCATGGCGGACTGTAGTGCACCAGTCCAGTCACGCACCGCAGCCTGCAGCACACAACCCACGCAGCTGGCCTCGGCTGAGTTAGATGAAGGTAAAAGCGCCTCAAATGCTTTGAAACATGACGTTTGAGAAGCGCTGTTCTGGGCAAAGTTAAATACGGCGGGATGTGGCAGCTCAGCTGTAATCCTCTGTTATTATCATGAGGTAATATACGACACACCTGAAATGCCTCTTCTTCAACAGCCTTTTTATTCTGTATTGCGAGTTGCGTGCAAAGAAGTAGGAGCTGCCGCTCGAGCCGGTGGACACCAGCCAAATATTCCTCCTCCCCTCTAGCTTTCTGGTCAAGAAGGACGGTAGCTAAGGCTTCACGCTGCTGTTGTTGGGCCTCTGCAGACGCTTGGTCACGTGCGAGAGCCTCTCCTGTGTGTACCACCACTGAACAGGGTTTGATGCGTGGATAAACAACCATTCTACGTTTGCAGGTCAGGTGCTCTCCTACCAGAGCATTGTTGTCATGTGGATCATGGCGAAAGTGCTACTGGGCCTAGTGTCCTTACCGAGCCGTTTTTGCAATGCTTCTGTTGCTGTTTTGAGCGCATGCTTAAAATGCGCCCTGCATTCATTGCTGTAACCTTGAAGGGATTTAACTGCCCTTTGACTGATGCTCCCATTTTCTCCAGCTGACCCCTGAGTGGCAGGGGCTAAACTCAAGAGCCGACTAAGATGCAGCTGTAGAAGCGCATCTTCTTGATCCACAAGGCTTTGAACAGCTGAAGACACTTCCGCATCAATTGCTGTTGAGTGCTTTCTCCGACAAGCATCCAAAATATCGGCTTCCCTTCTTCCGTACTCAGCGAACCGTTCCCTCATGCTTTCTTTGGCTTCTGCGCCGGATGCTAATAGCTTGCATCCGTCGGTTAGGAGTGTGTGTGCCTCCTGTAGCAGCTGTTCCTTCTCCTGTGAAAGTGCGTCAGTGCACCTTTCATCTTGCTCTTGTTGAGTCTTAATGACCGCAACAGATGCTGCGAACATTCGCGTAGTAGCTGCAAACACTTTAAAACGATCGGCGTTCTGAGTGGTGAAACGTTCCCCACAGACAGTTGCGTGAAGCAGTCGAAGGTGCAATGTTGGAGGGTCTCCGACGTTGGCAGGAATAAGAAGTCTTTTCACAATTAAGGCATGTTCGCCTTCTTCTACTTCTTCATCGCCGTTTGAGGATGTCGCAGCGTTCATAAACAGATCGGCGGATCTTAATTCGCCAAGCAGGCGATTGATATTTTCCATCATTGGACCAATCTGTTCCCTCAACCGATCCCGGTGCTGTATACACGAGACCCCACACAATGAACCATGAGAAACGCTCATCTATTGTAGTCGTTGTCACCAAGTCAAAGCCAAGGTGGCTGGAGCAAAGCAAGACGAAAACATCAGAAAGGCGCGCAAGAGATGCAAAGGCTTAAATGCGCTAAACCGTAGAGAGCACAAATACCATGGAACTCAGACTGCAAAAGCCCATTTCGGGAGGATCTGTCGTATCGCCAGGCAAGCCATAGTGATCGCGTACCTGCAACCTTTGCCTGATGGGTGCTAGAGTCGTGAGGATATCCTTTTGCAGCTCGCTAATTTCCAGTGCGACATCTTTCGTCGCTCTGTGGAATTGGTGACTGGAAGTGGAAGAAAATGCCTTGAACTTGATTGAGAGCTCATGCAGCGCTCCAAATGCATCTTCAAATGCCTGGGGGTGAGGAGTACCACGGGGTATGTTATTCAGCAAATTCTCGAGTTGCTCAGGCTGCAAAGCAAGCACTTTGCTGTTTTCCTCCTTGCAGAGTCTCTGCTCAATTAAATCCGCCAAAAGTGACTCTAGCCTTCTTTTCATCACCAAGGCTGCCCGCCGGCTTCCGAGAATAAGATCTCTGCGTTCGTTAAGATCCTTCTGATCTAACGCCTGCCGCTTCTTATACTGCCGTCGTCGTGCCTCCGAGATACTCATTAAGAGTACAACTAGAACAACTAGTAGGCAGACAAATGTCAGTAGGAATATTGTCAGGTCCGGTTCCACATTCACGTTTTGTTGGAGATGCACTCTAAGATGTGCAAGAGACGCATCAGTTGCTGCGTCGGGATATCTGGTTCAAAGATCCACAAGATACGTCAAGCTAACGGAATCAGCAGACGTAATGACGGCGAAAATAGCACCCGTATAAAATCTACTCGCTGACGCAACACCTGGAACCACTGCGCTGCAACAAAGCTTAGATATTGTGCATACACATTGGGAAGAGTCTGCACTACGCTTAACGTTTTCACGGACCTCGTTCCTGCTGGGCATTGCACTCCTTCGCCGACGACGGAGAAAATCGCCTGCGGACTATCATCTTCGTTTGTTCCGAATGCAAAGACTCCTTCAACACTGAACGTATAGACGAAGTACTGCAAAGCATTGGCAAGTTCAGCACGCGAACAGCATTGTGTCATAGGCCTTCGTAATACTGTACAGGAGGAGTGACGAATGAATGCAGTTCCTTCTTCGTAGCCACCCAATCCTAGGGAAAGAGGCACATTGGCCAACAGTGCGTTGAAGGCATTGAGTTTGATACGTGGGGGTCATTTGACTCTATCGGCATCGATAGGCACCTCTGTTGTGCCAGCTGGGCAGAGGCAGTGCCAGCCACCTCTGGGGCTCTGTTCAGAATTTGTCTTAGGTAAAGCAGCCACTTACTTCCAAGTTGGATGTGACAGTTTTCTTAGCTTTGGAACCTCTAGGAACACTGCTGGATCCAAGGGCGGAGGCTAACTGTAGGAAGGCCGAAATGTCAATGGCGGCATTCGTGTTAAGAAGAGAGTCCTTCAGGAAAACGGGGTACACTTGATCGCCCACCCACCAGGCAACGCTATCGTACAGCTGCAAGCATTGGACAGGGAATCTGACTCCCTGAGTAGGCTCGGTTTCAGACAGGCGCCTAAGACCTCTTTTCGGAAACGTGCGGGCAGTTGCAGCCTCACGGCGCTTAGCTTCCTCTTGCAAGCCTAGAAAAACATAATACAAAGCAGGCAAGCCAAGGAAAATCCACATGCAGAGAGCAACATGTACCTCCAAATAAATGGCTTCTTGCCCATAAACCAGTTCCGAAATGTAGCAGGACTTCCTCTGCTTATCTAGAACCTGTTAGCCTACTTTGCGGAACACTGAAAAGCCCCCAAATGCCCTCTTTTGTTGCGTTATAGAAATAAACGGAACAGTCAGTGTTGACGCCTTCTGTGCAGTCGAATTTTCCAAGAACCCTCCCATTAGCCGAGAAGTCAGCAAACGACAACTGCCCAATGGAGCCACCCGCCTCAGTACTGAACTCTAAAGTCCCATTTCGATAGTTTGCGCGGACGGCTTCTTGCCTGAAGAAGAGGCAGGAAAAGACTATTACAATAACATGTTTCCTCCCCCCTGTAAAGCATGCCGCTCTATGCAAAGGCAACCCATGAGAGAGCTGCAGGATCCAGATCCTACCTGCATTCTTCATCACAGATTGAGTTGGAAGCTCTAATGGGCAGGCAGATACATTGTCCTGACAAGGACAAAAAGCCTCCTTTCCCGCCGGGGCACTTGGCCTCGCAAGCCGAAGGGTCCACACAAAAACCATTTTTGTCACGCAATTTAGTAGGTGGAAAAACGAGCTGCGCCAGCTGAGACCCTTGGCAGTTTTCTCTCACTATCGGCTGACAGTCTAGAGAAGAATCAAGGTTGGACAAAGAAGCTCCCGTCATATCATAGCTTTCATACCCCCCCTGGCAAATGCAGGAACCTTGGCTTGGTTGAAACCACCGGTGCAATCCCACGCACGAACAAGTGCTCTGTCCTGCCTCAGCCGTAGACGTTGAGCCACATGCAAAACACCCGGTTTGGCCAGGTGTGTTTGAATATGTGTCAGGTTCACATGGCTTGCATGCTTCTAGTAGGTTAGCCCCCGCTTCCTCATCGTTGTAAGTTCCCGGAGGGCACGGCTGTGGAACAGAACTGCCTGCTGGGCAGTAGTGACCAGTGGGACAGGGCTCCCCAAAGTCTATATCAGGGAGTTGGGGTGCACTTGTGGCAGTTCCGCCGTAACAGAGATATCCAGCAGGGCAAGGATCGCATGAAGAAGCCCCAGGAGCGGGAGAATGAGTTCCCTGAAGCCAGCAGTCAAAGGAGTAGAAGCAGAGGAAAAACGGAGATTCAGGTGGGCTAGCAGCCTGGCCTTCCGGAGCTGAGAATACCTAATTTGATCCTAAAAGAATAGGTGCGTGAATCAGCCACGACCATGGCTTCTGTTTTCGTCCGGCCTCAGTAGCTCACCGCAGGACAAGCTTTACAGCATGTGTTAGTTGACGGAGACTCTATGCAGGACTCAGAAGCGGCCCTGTATGCACCTGCCGGACAAAGCAAAGGTTCCTTCACACCTTCAGGACAAATTGCCTCTTCGGGGCATGCCGTAGGATATGGGGATCCCTCAGGACAGTAGTACCCATTGGGACACGACAAAGGAAGTTCTGCAGCAGCAGGGCAATAGTTGCCAGCAGGACACAGTAACTGCGTTGGAGAACCCTCCTCGCAGAGCCGCCCAGCAGGGCATGGTGAAGGACGGGCGGCGGCCCCTTCACAGAAGTATCCTGAACATCAACGCCCCATAATATCCAAGGAAAGTGTGGACTCTGATTCATGGCTCAATATAAAGGGCAGGCAAAACAAATCTGACCCTCCAACATTCGTTGTGTTGCATATGAGAGACTTGCCCTTAGGGCAGTCCTGACAGTCGTCGGCAGATGTAGCTTGGCTTGTAGAGCCATATGTGCCAGCCGCACATGGCAGTGCAGTGGCTGAGCCCTCTGGGCAGTAGTATCCAATGGGGCAAGGCCACTGAGAAAAGTCTACTGTTCCCGCGCTGCAGACGTAGCCGGCTGGGCATTTCTCGCAGCTGTCAGCAGATGTAGCCAAGGAAATCAAGCTATACGTGCCCGATGGACATTGTATTGGCTCAATGCTCCCGTCAGGACAATAATGCCCAGCCGGACACTCAAACACTTCCTGCAGCGTTGCGCAAAAGCACCCCATCGTGCCACTCCTTTGCTCTTGGTGTGGGCGTGGTGCAGGGTTTGACTGCCTTATCTGCTAACCCGGTAGGGTCAGCGCTTAGCGGGAAAGCAGCACAATGCTAGATATTACAATCAGCAAAGAGCCAGAACCATTTTTTTGGTACTCCGCAGGAGACTTACTGATGAATTCAGGCTGCAGTACCATCCAGCTCTGCAAGGCAAGCAGTCCTGCGCGGTCTTTCCGCCTTCCTTCACTGTGGATGTGCCTCTTTGACAGGCAGTCGGGACAGACGCTCCCTCTGGACAAAAGTGCCCTATGGGACAAGGGCCGCCAATTTGTACGGCAGCTGCCGAATACATATTTTGCCAGAGTTCAGGAGATGTATTAGGCCCAACGCCAGCAAGACACAAATATCCCTCCGCACACGGGCCCACAGCACGCGTCCCATCACAAGCTTGCCCCGAGCCACAGTCAATACACTGCAACAGTACAGGCATGCAATGCACCTCGGCTTGCCCTAAATGCAATTCGTGCGCATCGCGTTCAGTACCGGATGCTCCCAAGAAAACACCGCTTAGGTGCGCCCGCCGCTAGAAACGGCCGATCTAATGTGAGAGCCTTACACGCGGGCCTGCAATGCTTGCTTACCTGGCCTTCCTCGGAAAGGCCCGTGGAGGTCGATTTCGTTCCCCCTGGACAAGGCTTTGGTTGGTGCCCGAGCTCACAATAGTGTCTGGCTGGACACGCTGTCGGCTGCACGGCTCCGACGTCGCAAGTGTATCCAGCTGGGCATGGTGAGCATTCGCTGGAGCCTGAAATCGCCATTAACATCACAACTGCATGTATGGACTGTATGCGCCTATTAGTCCAACGGAAGGAGAGGTCTCGCTTTAAGGGGTATTAACGCACCTTGGTGAACGCTAAATGTACTGAAGGGACACGGCGTGGGCTCCGAGGACCCTATTACGTAAGCAGTGCAGCTTGAGCACGACGCCACGTTAAGCTTCTGTCTCTTCACTACACCAATAATTTTCTCTCTGCTAGCCGTTCGGAGATCCATAAGTGAAATAAAGCACTAAACCGCATCCAATGCATTTGTATGGTTACACCTGTTACGCATCACTGATCAAGTGCACTACCTCGTGGACAGTAATGGCCTTCCGGGCAGAGGTCCCCCGCGGCTTCCTGAACTGGCGTCGGCGTAGAGGAACCTTTTTTGCAGTAGAAACCTGCAGTGAGGCCACATGCAATTAGACCACGACACGACCACAGCTATGTAAGCGGCGAGGCGGACCTGGAGCTCAATAAGCGCTGTGAGGGAATCCACACGGGAGGCTGATTGAGATGATCTGCCTGTAGCTTATGCGCTCCACGCGGTACTTCTACATAGCTCCTGCGAAGCGCATACTAACAACGATCCATCAATGCACAATATACTTCATCTTACCTGGGCTGCAAGGCCCTTCGGGTGCACTGAGACCCCACTTATCGCAGTACTTTCCTTCTGTGCAAGGCAAGCACTGATCATCACTTTCAGCCCCCCATGCCGGATTATATGTTCCTGGCGGGCACCTTTCGGGTGCCCCCTGCGAATACAACAGATGCAAGTATTCTCTGCGATGAGTGTGCTTCTAGGGCTGTCGTAGGTTGGACTAAGACACCATAGACAAGGCCTCATTCGCGTCGGGAAGAAACTACAGAAATTAGGAAGCTTCAATGGGCATACCTTTCCTTGGGGGCAGTAGTGTCCCGGCGGGCATTTGCCACTGCCTTCGGGCCAGTTTTCTGCTTCCTGCCGTGGCGTTGTTGAGCCGGCTTGGCAGTAGAAACCAGCCGCGCATTCACCTGAAGGCTGAGTTAGGCCTTCTCCTTCACAAAATTTACCTGTGACGAAGTGAGTAATTCCCATAATAAAATCAAGCCAAAATGCTTGGCCATTTGATAGGGCCTCCCGAATATACGTGGGCAATTTGTGCTTTGCACTGCAGTGGCTCGCGTACATCTCTCTACATCGCTGCTGTCTTACTCCCTTGAAAATGATTTACCACTGACCTGGGGGACACAGGGAACACTGATATTTTCCCTGTAAGCCTTGAACACGGTTAAACGTGCCAGCAGGGCACTCTGTGGCTTCGTACGATCCTTCGGGACAAATGTGCCCTGCGGGACATGGCGTACCTACGCCACTCGTATCCCCTGCAAACAGCAGCAAGCCCATGCAGAAAATTTGTGGAGAACAGGACCATCTACGTGGTAGCAAGCAACAGCTAGAAATCGGAAACCACGAAGTATTTGTCACCTAGAAGATGCCTAGAATGGCTCTGGCTCTGAGAAGTCTGGAAATTGGAAAGCATTGCACACCTGGTGAGCTGCAGAGGTATCCCGCTGGACAACGTTTGCATTCTGAGAGTCCCTGTGCAGCAGAAACAGAATCTAGCAAGCCTTCCATTGCTGTTGACACGTTTTGACAATAAAAGGGCAGCCAAAGGATAGAAGCTGCCACTTTGAATACTTGATTGTGGCACACCAATAATAACCTGCCTGGACATCGGCGTAGGTTCCTTTGGGGCAAGGGGATTCCGCGGAATCGCCCCTGCAGAAGTGGCCCTTTGAGCATATTTTTCCAGTGTTGTCCGTAGGCCTTGGGACAGAGGCCCCTCCACTGCATACGAATCCAGGGTCGCAGGGCCACTGTCCACCACCAGGAGGGCAAAAGGAATGGGGTGGACATTGTGTACAGGCCGATACGTCTGTGGCTCCCTCCGTGTTCCCTGTTGTCCCCAAAGGACATCCTAGTGGCGTGCTTGATCCAGCAGGGCAGTAGTACCCCTTAGGACACTTTGCCCCTGGAAGGCATGCAGTTTTCTCGTCATCTACGCACGAAGATTCTGTCGGCGTTACTGAGGACGCCCCCAGCCGGCAGTAGTAGCCAGCTTGACAGGCCGTAGCATCAGTGTCCGAAATGGCGCCCTTGTTCGGACATGCCTTCCCTGGGAGACTGAGCATGCAGAACAACTTCGCAAGCAGCCAAGAATCCGAAAGGATTTTCATCAGCAGGCGCACGATTTGCGAATGCGAAAAGCCTGCTGTTTGGATGGGGCCACATTACCATGGTCTGCATGCAGTGACTGCTGAAGCGCCGGTTTTATCAAGGAAGTGCCCAGCTGGACAGGGCTGCTCTGATCCTTCCGAACAAAAATGTCCTGCCCGGCATGCCTGAGGTTGGATTGTGGCCTCAGCCATGCAGGTAGAACCTGATGGCCAAAGATGGGCATGAACAGCAGCGGCGCATGCTTATGTCGTACACAGAAAACGCCGTCAAAGGCCATCTGTTGAGAACGTTTACGCTACGTACCTGGAGGACACGCTTCGCACGCCAAAGCTCCCACTGAAGACTGATAGCTCCTAAGAATGTTTTGCACAGGAGCATTGCAATCTGAGCGATGCGTTTTTCGACGTATCTACAACCACCCATCTCTTGGCTTTCATGTTATATACCGGGTTATTCTGGCATGACTACTAGCACAATAAAGCTGGCGAATGTTTCTACAGTGGCATACACCCCAGGAAGAATTTTTGTGGAGTGCAGGGTTGGGCTTAATTACCCTGCGAGACACTTCTGGGGGGATGTTTCTTTGCTGTTGCAGTAGTGGCCCTTCGGGCATGGAACACCAAATTTCGTCTGTCACAAGAACGTAGGAAGAAACATTGTCCAGAGCAACTGCGCAGTGCAAGGCCTGAACAAACCCTGTTTGGCTTTTCGGGTAAGGCGCCGCTGAACAATACGCGTCTCCAATAGCCTACTCGTGAGCCTTCTTTGCAGTGCCGACCATCAAGACATGTATTTTGCGTCACTTCTGTTGCCCCAAGGAGGGCACAGTATCCTCCTTCAGGGCAGGGCTCGCACTGGTCAAAGGCGGTACCATTTGGGTCCTTTCGTATGGTGCCTAAATTCATGACCACACACTATTTGATGGGCCCGAAACTATATCGATATTTCCGTTGCTAAGGTTCAAACGGGGGACGTTCACAACGTACAGTTCATTCCCACAGAACACGTGTAGATCCATAGACCCTTCAGCTGGAGGCGGGGCGAGACTCACCTGCTGGACACTTGTAAGGAAAAGCTGATCCTTCCGGGCAAACTGACCCCGGAGGGCAAATACCCTGTATCACGCTTGAGGGACAGTCATTGGGGTAGAAAGTTAGAGACGAGCGCTGATCTGTTGCCCCATGCGCACAGTAGTGCCCTGCAGAGCAGTTGCCCGTCGGAGCTTTTGCTTTCTCTTGAGAGCAGTACTTGCCGCTTGAGCAGGGTCTAGCAGATATAGAGCCTTTTGGGCAAAAGAAGCCCTTTTTGCAAATTCCACCACCTTCACTCCATTCATTTGCCGGCTCTTCGCTTGAAGCTCCAGAAATGCAGAAGTGGCCTTCTGCGCATTGCTTGTTTGGCGCAGCGAGGCCTTGTTCAGTGCATGCCCATCCAGGAAGACAGGCAAGACAAGACGTTACACTCTGTGATCCCGTTAGAGGATTGAAGGTACCTGCGCTGCACTTTCGAGCTTCCATGCCTGGAGTGCAATACTGTCCCTGCGGCGCTCGCAAGGCACAGCAGATCATAATACAAGTTTCATATTTACATGAAAAAACAGTGCCCCCCAAGTGCATATTACGTATGTCCTTGAAAGCGTTTTGGATCGCCTAGAGCATATGCAACTCACTTGCGGGCAAAGGGCAGCAGTTTTGGATGTGCAAGCAAAGCCTGCCGGGCAGCTTTCACACAACGCTTGTCCCCCCCTTGGCTGGTATTCATTCATAGCGGCATCGCATGCCTTCGGTTCAGATGAACCTTGTGGGCACATTGATCCAGGAGGGCATCTGGACGCCGTTGGCTGGGAGACAAAACTACCCTTTGGGCAATAGTACCCGGCGCTGCAGATTCCTTCTTGACCAACAAGACCGGGGGTCCCACAGTAGCTGATTCCACGCACGAGCAGACAAGTTCATGCCTTAGTGCCAGCTGGGAGGTGCATGCTGAGTGAGCTAAATCAGCGACATTCGTAGAGTTGCCGCCGGTGAGCAGCGCTTAACACATTTTGGACATTCAATCTATTTTTTCGAGACCAGGCTTGACAACACGGACAGAATTGTACTAAAGGGAAGCCCTTGGCCCCTTTCCCCCGAAGAAATCAACCTACCTTCCTTCAGGGCACTGCGCGCACATTGATTCTGATACGGCCCCGGGAGTGTCTAGGAAGGTTCCCATGGGGCAAGAAATTGGGGCAGAAGACATTTCTGGACAGTAAGAGCCTGCAGGGCATTGTTCTTTATTTGCTTGAATGTATTCAGCCCTTCCTGCCTCGCAGTACGTGCCTGCTGGACATTTCTCAGTGTGCTCCTTCTGGCCGCTTTTGGTGCACAGAGTTCCTCCTTGGCAAGGAAGCGGGATGCTTGATGACTGTGGGCAGTAGTACCCAACAGGGCAATCCTTGCATTCAGCATCTGTCTTTGATCCAGGGCCTGAATATTTGCCTTCAGGGCAAGACTGAATATTCGATTCTTGGGCTCTGAAGGCAGACACACCTACGGAAAGCCTGCCATGATCAGTGTGCCGCTTCAAGCTCTAAAACGTGCAGAATTTCGGCGAAGCCAGGCGTGACCTACGTCGCTTCATTCGGGCAGTAGTGGCCAGGCGAACACTTTAGGCAAAGGGATTCGTTGGAAAGATTCTCTGTTAGACCCATGCTTCCGGGGGGGCAGGGCGTCCCCTCACTCGCCGCTGATGAAAGCAACGCAAAGTATAAACTTTAGGTAGTCATAGTTGTCAGGGCACAGCTTGCTGAGGATGTTTCAGACAATCTCTTGTGAATGCCTACCTTCTGGGCAAAAGTGTCCTTTTGGACACTGTTGCTGATTAAGTGAGACGCCGGCATCACAGAAGCAGCCAGCAGGGCATTTAAGGCATTCGGCCATCCCTTGAAATGGTGCAAATGTTCCCGCTGGGCAGTCTTCCCCAGCAATACTAGCCGGTGGACAGAATTTGCCCGTGGGACATAAATTTGTTTTACGCTCAGCTGTAGCTGTCCCTTGCGGGCAGAAAAAGCCCTCAGGGCAGGGTGAACTATCCAATCCCCCTAAAGCTTCGCACACGTTTCCTGCAGGGACCGGCGCAGTCGAAGCCACTCAACCTTTTTCCCTCGTGTTCACTCTAGCACCAATTCGTAATGGAACAAACCGTTTTAAAAATGCCGAAGCAAGACGGTGTGCAGCAACGACGATAACGCAGGCCTTGCCTTCGAAGTGCGTCCGCCGCTCGCGGCTCAAAGAGCATACCTGCAGGGCATTCGCCGCAATCTGAAATGCCATCCTGCATTTCAGCGAGGCCTAGCGTTCCTCTCGGGCATGGCGACGGAATTTGCCCCTTGGGGCAATACATTCCCGGGAGGCAGGGCCCGGCCTTTCTAATATCAAAATGCGGATCATCCTTTGATGGTGTGGAGGAAGAGGAACCAAAAATGCAATAATATCCACCTTCGCAATCCAGCATGGCTTTTCCGTCTGCAGCCGTTGCCGGGCAGGCTTTGTGAGGGGGACACTGGTGGCAACTGTTGGCTGAGGAGCCATATCCAGTATCCCTGTATGTTCCGACAGGACACAGTTGTGGCGAAGAGGTCCCTTCGTCAGGGCAGTACATCCCCAGGAAACACGGCTTACACTCTTCTTGGCCTGGTGATACTGTTACCCATCTGGAAGGAAGGACAAACAGAAGAGTGCAGGTGGCCCGCAAATGAAGTGTCATTCTGTGTGGCTAAAAAAATACGGACAGTTGTAGTGGCGGGGCCTCCGCTCGCCAGATTCGATGGGCGTATACCACGTGAAGCATGCTCAAGCTAGTTTTGGAGAGCCTGTTGCAACGTACCCACTGGCACAAAGATAACATTCAGCCAGTCCCTCATGCGGACCAAAACTTCCAGGTGGGCACATCGTCTCTTTCGAAGAGCCTGCTGGAGCATAGTACCCTTTTCTGGATACCACTTGCCTGTTGAGACAGAACGCAAGGGACAGACAGTTTTAATAGTATGTAGCGCAACAAAGTGCTACCGAGAGGTTAAACGTCTTGGGAAGCCACCGCGTGTGGGAATATGCCGAGCAAGCTCCCTCTACGAAACTGGCTGCTGGGATGCAGAGTAGCTTAGGCATTCTCGGGATGAAGTCAACAACCCGCTTTCCGTGCTAACGAAGCCGTTGCGGCCACCAAATGATGAACTCTAGTGCAACAAACGTCGCTCACCTAGAGGTCTCGGCCCTTCCTGTGCAATATGCTCCTGCTTCGCATGGCCCATCGGGCTCCGTAGAATCGCTGCCGGTGCAGAAGTAGCCAGGCGGACAATCTTTGCAGTCACTTGCGGACGACCCTCCTTTATCTGGATTGTATGTCCCTCGAGGACAATAGGACTTTGTGGTAGCCCCCTGCAAAGTGATGCACAAAGAAACCGAGGAATGCTTCAAGATAATATAGAGTTTACATGTGACAGTAAGGATAAGCCTAAGCGGGGGGCAAAAGGGAACCGACCGCTTTGCAGTAGCCTCCAGGCGTGCAGAGCTCTCCCGTTTCCCCATCTGTTGGCGTTGCTGACGTAGCTCTCTTGTAGCACAAGTACCTAAATTTGCCACGGAAATCTCACGCTAGTGAAAAATGTCAGCGGGCTTCAAATGTCTGGGCAGCGGCTGTACTCAGGAAATTGAATGTTTTCTAGTTATCAGTGTTAGGCAGCCGCTCAACCATGTTTGTCAGCAGGCATGAGGTGCTTCAATTCGGCATGCTTGCGCAAAGTTCCGCTAGTAACCCACCCTTCCTTACAAGGACCTGTTGGACTTGAAAGACCTGCAGAGTAACACCCATACCTGTGTACTTTTGGTGGTAGCTGGCCCGTTTTACGTTCTCACTATTGACGCCCTCAAGCAAATCTGAGTTCGTGTAGATCCCTTCTCATGCGTTACTGCAGCATGGGGCTACGGTGGAGAAGCCGGAGACGCACCTTCAGTTGCACAGTACTTCCCAGGGGGGCAGTCCGTGCAGTCGTAAGCAGAGGCGTTCCCAGTTGTGTTACTAAATGTGCCCGCGGGGCATTGTTTTGCTTCAGTAGAACCTAGCTCGCAGTAGTGGCCTTTGGGGCACTTCTCTGGACCTTTGTTTTCCGGGCAAAAGTAACCTGAAGCAAAAATTCGGCTGCCTACTTTAATAGTGCTTCAAGAGCTTGCACAGCCATCTGTGTGAGTCGTTTCAAGCGCTTTTGATGGCTGCGCTTTACAGGTCCCGCAAGACATACCCTGAGGGCACTGGTCACACTCCTCTTGACTCCTAGCCCCTTTCTGATATCTGCGGAAGACCATAATGACTGGCATCTCTGGATGCAAATGGCAAAATGCCTTGACAAACCGTTTTACAACGGATAAAGCAATTCTCTTCCACAGTGAAGCAGGCCACCGTGTTTGTCCTAATGCGTTGAAGTTAGCCGGCACTGAAGATAGCGAAAGGCGAGGCATGCCACGTGCAAGAAACTTGCCCGTATGTTCCAGCAGGGCAACGATACATTGTGCCCGACGTTGAGCCTTCCGGACAGTAATACCCCGCTTCACAGGGCCCCTCAGCATGAGCGAGCCCGGCTTGCGAAGCATACTGCCCGGCAGGTACTGGTACACAGGCGGATGGATCTCCCTGACAGAGAGACACAGATCACTCTATGGTGCATTCATAGTAAACGGCGCAATGCCGGATGCATTTCACGAAACCACTGTACCTGTTACTTGTAACTAACCTAAGCTGCCCCTACAAGGAGTCAGACTGCCTACGGGTTCGCGCTGACCTGGCCAGGCTTTGGATTGACGGTCCCCGCTTGGCACTTGATTGCAGTTGGTGCCCCCTGTGTACGTGAGGCGCAAAGTTCAAAAGATCCAATCACTTAATTGGCAGCAAGTGTCTAGGAAATATTTGGGCCTTCGTAAACACCGTATTGCATACGTTTCACTGAAGAGGTAACTTTACAGGAATTCAAGGCTTGGCCTAACCTCGGGGCAGTAGCTCCCTGCCGGGCAGGGATGGCTTGCGGGAACGGGAACAGTATTGACCCCGGACTTGCAGTACGCTCCTGCGGGACACTTTTGCTTTTCCATTTGTTCCCTTGAAGTCCCTTCCTCGGAGCAATAGTGGCCCGCTACGCACTCTTTACATGCTCCGCTACCATCGCCCTTATCCGAGTAGAATCCTCTGCCGCAAACTACCCGTTGACCGTCGTTGCACTGAAAACCGGCGTCACAGGCGACACACTGTGCGCTTACACCTGAAAACACCCAGAGCAACACCACCAGTCTGCTAATTTTAGTTGGATGAACGCGTGGCCCCCCAAGGCCAAGAGTGCAGCAGCGCCAAAAATATGTTCCGGAGTTTCACGAATAGTACATGCACAGCATTCAAAATGCTGAAACGCCTGCTGGTAGAGTTGGCTTATGCCTCCCATGAGCTCGCAGCAAAAAGCATCTAAAGCACTGCTGTGTGGGAGGGCACAATTTTCCGCATCTTCTCTTTGTCCTACATTGTGCACCCTATGGGCAAAACCGCCAATACGACTCCTGATGGCACCCCTTACCAGCTTGAGCCGCAATAGGACGTAATGCATGCGCAGCACCGAACTGCCCGGTATTTAGAGACATTAACCCTTCAGGGCACTTCCCGGTGACAGCGTTTGGAGCGTTGGCTTCATCTCCGTAGTCGCAGTAGTGTCCAGCTGGGCCTACGGACAATCGGGGACACATACTTTGGAATTGAAAGCTATCAAACAACGAAAGATCCCTTGGTCCTCTCCGACGATAAATCGCGCGAAATTCATCCCCCATAGCGTAGCCTCACAAGGTAGGCACTCCGACACATCTGTCAAGCCGGTAACATTGCTGTAGAAGCCAGGAAGACATTTTGGTCCTCTGTCTGAGTCTGTCCCAGCAGGGCATACGCGGCCTGTGATAACGCAAGAATGGATTGGGCTAGCCGACCATACACGAGTGCACGCGGAAAAGCAAACAACTGAGTATCGAACGAACCTATGCATTCTAGTCATCTCATATCCCTCTCATTTATGCAAATTTCAACCCGTGTGCAAATACCTGGGGCGCATGGCTGGGAGAGCATGTCAAAAAGGCTATTGCCCTGCTTGCAGTAATAGCCGGCAACACACTTTACACAGTCGTCAACGGACGTCATTTTGTCGGAAGCTCCCGGGTATGGTGTGTGGGTTCCAGCTGGGCAAGGAATGCCCTTTTCCGACCCTTCAGGACAGTAATGGCCTGTGGGGCAGGCCTGCAAGCCTACACTCTGAAAGGATCTTTCGGCACACAGATATCCAGCAGGACATGGCTTGCATGCTGACTTATCTTTTCCACCGACGCTGTGGTTGACCGTCCCTGCTGGGCACGGCATAGCTGTCGGACTGGCGGAGCCTTCAGGACAATAGTGGCCAGGCCAGCATGGTACGACCAGCTGGGCTTTGGTGGTGCGAGACATGGGGCATGGCCAGCCTGCAGGGCACTTGATGCAATCTGTTCCAGAGTCGTTGGCATAGGTCCCGGGTGGGCAAGGCCAAGGCCAGTGGTGTTTGCCTTCACACTTGTAACCTTTCCAACACTTATACTCCCTTGGGGTCGGAAGTTCGTCGCGCAACGCTGTGACGCCTCCACGCCAAGAAAGTTGGAAATAGCCGGGCTTAATAGGACGCCACTCTTCAGGGCCGCAGACACTGCATAACATGCACATTATCTCAGAAAGTAAGGCACCCTCATACAACCGTTGTCGCTAGTATATTAGATGGTATTATTTGGTATATTAATCGTTCGCTAAGTTCGTGGTAGCTGCGGCGCTCCGTGCGTGCTGTGTGGCAGTGTGACACGGCGTACTAGCCAATCTGACAAGCATATTCACTTGACAGCACAGATCCTATGCCCGGGTGGAACAATGTTTTCTCCCGACATTCAATCTGTGTAAAACAAGCGAAAGGAAGGAGAGAATGCCGCGAGCAGGCACGTATAACTTCCACTGCAAATCATGTTCTTCTGGTTTGCTGTAGTACTGCGCTCAATTTCCAGTTGGTGTGGATATCAGGTACAATGCGTACACGGGTTGAAGATTCGTCAAGCGATCGTAAATAACCGCAGGAGGTGAAATACTGCGAGAACGCTCCGCCTTGGGCAAAGAAAGGAGCTTTTCTAAAGGCACTAGGCCACGATATCGGACTGACGGGGTAGGTTGGACACCAGGTTGTAGGCGGCAAACTCGACGAGAAACACGTGATGTGGTCCATGTGCTCTAGCCCACACACATCTGGGAAGGACTCCGATCTTGCTGCTACAAGATTGTCAGCGGGAGAAGAGCGCATCGGTGGCCCGCTCGATTCAAGAGCGAGGTTCAAGTCGTCGTATCCAACGCCACACCACCACTGGCCCGCTAACTCGAGAGGTCTCAACCCGTCCTCGCAAGGTCTGGCAGGTAGATGCTGCTTTCCGGGTTCAACGATTAAACCAGCAGGAGCCGAGGAGCATTTACGCCTGCCCCCTAGAGAGTTTGTCCCAGGAGGGCAGGGCTCTGGTACTAGTTGCGGATCCGGACACTGAAACCCAGGTGGGCAAGGGACGCAGATCCCCGGGTACTCCGGTTTAGTATACGTCCCCAAGGGGCAGGCCACCTCAGATAAACCTCTCATTACACTTCCGCTCCAGCCGCCACACATTTTTCCAGCGGGACAGGGAGTGCATGCTACCTCTTCCCCCTTTCGTTGCCATCCGAAAGGGCATCTCTCTGGTGCTTTTGCGGGGTCAGTGCAAACCGCATCCTCAGGACACAGATAGCAACTTGCGCTGTTAGCGGGCGAGTACGTGCCTAGGTTACAAGGGGTTTTCTTTCCGGATTGGCAATAGAAACCGGCAGGGCATACGCTGCACTCTGGAGGGCCCTCATTTCTGTCTGAGAGGTACATGCCCATCGGGCAGTTTGCGGTTTCGCGCCCTGAAGTGACAAGGCCTTCTGATTCTCTGTGACTGCAGTAGCAAATGCAAGGTAGATCGACGAAAGCAATGATTTAGCTTCTCATGCATTCCACATCATCGAGTGATAGTGAATGTACGAGGGAACATGGGGTACACATACCCTACAGAGTGTTAGCGAGCAGCGGCATCAAAGTAGCTTTCTCCTCCTCCACCCCATGCAATTCACAGTCAGTACTAGCCAATTTGAGAAACTGGCTGGCTATCTAAATTAACAAAACGATGAACTGCTTACATGCTCGAGATCTGGCAAGTGAGGCTTCCTAGCGGGCTGACTTCCCCGGCCGTACACGGCTTCACCGTGGCAAGCGAACATTCGAAATCCACGGGACAAGGCTCGCAGGCGTTTCGCTGAAGCGTGAAGACCTCGCCTTCTTTGCATTGCTTCCGTACTGCAGAGAGGCAACATCGCTTGCAGGGCTGTATGCAAAAGCTCGCTGTCGTCCCTTCCTCTCTGGGTAGGTGGAACAGTCTAGAAGGCAGCATATGCGGGAACCACCGGAATAACTTTTACAGTAAAAACCCTACCACTGTTTGAAGGACCAACACTCACCAACGATTATATCCACTGAAGCTTTAGGGAGAAACTGTAGTTGCTGCTTCTGATTTGCCATAGCACGGAATTCGCAAACCACGTGATGATGAAGTAGTCCTGCGCTAGCTGAACTTAGCTGGCCCCAGTCTAGTAATACCAACAGCTCTTGCCACCTTTCGGACTGATGTGTTTTCTTCACCTGCGGTCCTGGCTGTTCGTCAGAGCTTTGAATAAAAAACGAATTATTAATTGTGGCTAAGCGGACGTGTCCCGCGTCTGTATCCACACACTGGCCTGTCACATTCACGCTAGACACAAAAGGCGCGACGACTTTCAGCTCCAGCACAACCTTGGTCTGGGGCGCCAAGAGGTCAACCACTAAACCTACGGCCTTCCATTGAAGAAAGGCGTCTACCTCCTCGTTAATCCACTGCATTGGAGCAACAGGCGGTTGCGTGTCCCCTTCAGCTGCCGCCGATTTCGGGGACACCAAAATCCGGGAGCGTTCCGTCAGTGGACCCGAGCGCACGTCTATCCACTTCGGCTTCCCGATTTGCTGGGAGCTTAGCTTCGCAAAATGACTCGATCTCGGGTTTTGCAACATGTAGCGAAGCCCGCTTGGACCAAGCAGGGATCGAGATGACAGTACAATGACTCTGACAGATCCATCAGGAGCGGCCATACCCTGCCAGCGTACTCCAGCCTTGCTGGTGAACGTGCTGTCAGCGCTGAGGAGCTGGAACGACACTGTTTGCTCAGCTTCGTGCAGGTATAGTTGACGTGCCGTTGCTGCTGCAAACTGCCAGCAGGCAGGCATAGGCCAAACGTAAGGAGAGATGCGGATGCTGGCATCACCCAGGAGAGTAAGCCCTTGCCCATGCTGTGCTTTTATTAGCACATCAGCGAAAGGTCTGTCTAGTAGCTGTACGCACATTTGCGCCGGATGGCCTGGAAGGACAAGGGCGGCACTGTTGTCATGCGTCTCCTCCAGAATTCCCTTCGCTGAGCGCCACCTTGCAAGGGCGGCTGTAGCTCTGGTAACGTCTTTGAACACGCCAACAGCTGATGAAGTATCGAGGACGATCCGAGGCGTCTCCAATAATAGGGGGGGGTGCCCATTCTCTAAGCCGCAAGTCACGCATTCAACATGAAATTTCACCCAGGGTGCCTGGAGAGCAGTACCGACTCTTTGCTCCTGAAGCCAGACTGTTAAACCACTCAGTAGCCCTCGCCCCTGCTCATTCGTTGTGCTCTCTATTTGGCCGGAGAGGAAAATCAAATTATCCGGCCAAGCTTGCGCAACGGAGATGCGAAGAGTATGACCGGCAATCGTGTTGTTCGGAATTTTCGTCCTTTGCCCCTGAGAGCCAAGGCGACTGCGACGCTGCCGTCTGTGAAGCATGCCGTAAAAGTTGATGCTTTGAGTCCAGCTGCTCCAGCCACCAGGAGCGGACGGTGTCGCAGATGCTGCTCGCTTCCGTAGCGAGCGTTCCCTTGACAAAACTTTCTCTGCGATAGTCGAAGTAACAGGCTCAACAGCCACCTCGAGATTCCACGGCTGCCCCACTCTGACAGCAGAAGGGGCAGCGTGGACGAATCTGAAACGCCCACCCACATACACGAACATATTTAAAGTCCTACTAAAAACTCAACTGCAATCTACCACTTTTGAACCCATGGGTAAAGCCCTCACCAGTAGCTCTACCCATGTCTAAGTACCCAAACACCGGCAGATGAACCATAACAATTCACACAACTCGCTCTAGAGCCGTACCTGAGCGAAGCACGGACATCTGGTCCTATTTGCCTCGGAGTGTCATATGTCGTGAGTCTAGCTGAAGTTTCGGCTAAGGCCACCTTTTTAAACATGATTGGGGCAGATGTTGCAGGAACAGCGAGCCTGTGCAAACCTTCCAAACTTGCGGTACGCTCAACCACAGTAGCCGTCAGTTTATGCTTTCCCGGACGGCCTCTAAGGAGAAGGTTATCCCATAGGCAAAGGCCAAGACGGCAATTCGTTTTGTGGACTTCTTGCGGTATCTCATCGTCTTTAGCACCATTGTCCAGTTGAAGCTGTATCTGGCCTGCAAAGCTGGTATCCCTTCCACCGCTAGCCAGCAGTACTTCTATCGCCACTCTTATAGGAGACAAAAGAGGAACGAGTACCACCGCTGGAGGCTGTTCGCAGAACCTGCATCATCAAAGACATTCTCCAGATGTCTTTGCTCCGAGTGGATGGGACACGTAAGTCCAAAATGCACCACCCTTCCTTTTTTGAGTCCAGCTAACGTACAGTGTAGTGCTCTACTGCATGCACATTGCCTGCAAGTAGCTCGGAAAACTTATTTAGATAACACACCTAAGAATCCGAGAAGCTGGGGGGGTAATTATTAAGGGAGCGCTTTCTGCAGCTTGTGCACCATCAGCGGTAGCAATCAGCTTGTACGTTCCCGGCTGAAGGAACTGGAGCTTGGGGAATGAAGCTACTCCATTAACTAGAGGAGCAGCCGTCTGGCCTCCAATTAGTGGTAGCGAAAAATTGCCGTCGCTATCGATCGCAACCGCAGCAAGCTGTACGATACCCGCGAAGGTATGGAGAACAACAGAACCGTCAAGCGCCAAAGCAGAGACTTGCAGCGGTCCGCGAGGTGTATTTTCCAGGACGGACAGGCCTTCTATCGTCTGTGGCTGGTCCCACGAAATGGCCAATTTGGCAGCAATCTGGGACACCCTAATTCGGAACTCAGACTTCTGCTTAAGAAGCATTCGCTGAAAGCAATTTGAAAGCTCTGGCGCCTTAGAAGTCCCATCGTGAACGCTGCAAGGGATTTGGGCAAAGACAGTTGCCCGGTAGTTTCCTGTCTCAGGAAGCTTCACCGACCACCTGGCCTTGTCCCCTTTCAACGGCTTCCACAACAAGTCAGAAGAGCCTGCCAGCTGTTTCCGCTCATTGTTCCCAAGGACTGGTTCAAACCTAAGTCCCAACAATACAGGGGGCCACTGTGGGTCTTTTGGGAGGCTCTCATCAAAGTGTACAGTAACCTCAAAGGCTTCTCCAGGGACGACCACTAGTGCTCGAGATTGCACGTCCACTGGCGAGCTGGTGAGATCTGCAAACACAGTTTGATCCCATCACTACAGAAAAATAGGACAATATTCACTTCACTCTGGCTAGTGCCTAGTTTGCATCTCTAGTGAACCTACAGCTCCTTTTCCTAGATGTGGTGTCTTCATCACCCATGAGCTCTACTTGGGTGTGCAACAAGAGGGCCTTCTCTTGGGATGTGGCTGTGTGCGTTTTTGTGTGTGTTTGTGTGTGCGTGTGCGAGTTGCGTAAGAGTTACCGTTAGGTCCCTCGAAGTGGGTATGCTGTTTCGCACTCCTTGTGCCGGCTTCGGCCTGTGAAGCTGCAAGCGTTCCCAAAACGGCTTGGGACAGGGCCAACAGCACCGAGGCCCTCATCTCTACCAACTTTTCACATGACAGGACGGGTAACTCTATCCAGGGGTATCACTAGAACCTAGACGAACCTCTGGCACCAGCTAAGCTGAGCCTGAAAGCCTCCACTAGCAGGGTAGGCACTTGCAAATTTCCCTGTCTGGCGGGAACTTGCTCCAACGTAAAAGGAGCTACGAAAAAGATAGTTCGCACAGAAAGTTTGTAGTGAGGCAAGACAAAGAAAGAAAAATGCATTTAAGAGTAACAACACCGTTTGAACTTCATATAGTTCTCATACTGTTGAACTTGAGGGGTGGCACGAGATGCACCAGTGAAGCACGAAAGAAACTAGGTATAAAAGCATATCAGAAGGTCACGAAAAAGGCAGGAGGGGAACAGAAACAAAAACGTACCTGTAGCTCTAGCTTCCTTGGGAGACCATCTAGCCAGTACACCTGTATGGACCGGCCCCATCATTGGTGGAGGACGAGGGTTCGCCAGGAGTGCTCTTTCGAGTGCATGATGCTCCTAGCAAAGTAAATTCATAAGCGTTTAAAGCTTCTCCATGCACAGGCTGTTAGTTCGTTGCCGTCAAATTTTCTCGTAGGGGTCACCTTTCTCTTCAAAATTGGGGGTCACTGTTCCTCTGGAGACGGTCCACCAGGGTGCTGGCCTTGGGGTCAATGAAATGCGAACGTCTTAGGACTCTGCTCTCAAAACATTGTGCTGCCTACACAGAAAAAGACTCTTCTGGCAAGCATTTGAAGGAAACAGTCCCTAGGCGCCGAAACTTCTTGCGCCAGGACAGAATGGGTGTGTCAACCGGCATCCGAGAGACCTTGTTGCCAATTTCCACCGAATTAAGAGAGCATTATGCCTAAACCACTAGTTTACAGCCTACGTATTTGGGAATTTAGGCAGGCACATCCAATGTTCAGCTATACGAGGACGCGCAGTAGCGAAGTATCGCCCATGGACATTGGAATGCAGACAGTGGGTAACCGACTTAAACTACCCAGCTAGATGGCCAAAGAAGAATTTTCTGTGTCCCGTATCTATCTGGGCCCCTCATGATTTCTGCAAATTTCTTGCTGTTGTCGGAGTTCCCTACAGATGAAGAGAGAACACGAAGTGGTGTGCGCGAGAAACTGGGGGATTATCGACAACGTTGCATATTGCGGGCTCGCATAGAGCGGTTCCGCAACGTTTCACAATCGCATGTTTGCAGCTAAGTCCCGTATTGAACCCCCTACAAAGCCAGAGGCACACAGCATGTGTCGGGAGCTAAGCGTGTGAACATACGAATGACCAGGTTGTGTCGCTTGCTCAAGTGAACAGAGCATCTACTCAATGGACTCCCTTTCATCATGCCCTCGATAACGGATAGGATAATTTACATAGACACATGTGTCACTGGAAAGCTGTGAGCAGAAAAAAATTGACCGGTCGCGGCAAACAAGGAAGCTAATCTCCACGCTGTGGCGGCAGTGGTGTGGAGAGATGCTATACTTGCACTAAGCTTTTAATCTAATTGCGAAAACTTGCAGCAAAGCCTCTAGGCCCCTGCAGAAAGGTCTAATGAGGAGGAAGATACACGGCGCAGTTGTGGGAAGCGCTGCGGGCCATGTAATTATAACATGCAAGACAGAGGAGTCAATCGCATCCTCTATCCTTGTTCGGCATACGCAAAATTGTCCTGTACAAGTCGACTATTTATAGTGATCCTTTCTCACGGTTATACCCTACGTAATGAACGCCTGCCTTGCGTGCTAAGTAGGTCAGCTTGGCATGCAGTAGAGCCATGCAACGGTGCCCCTGCTGGCGATCGGAATCATCCCACTGTGAGCATCATTTGGGAACAATGAAGCCAGGCCTCAATCCGGGTACAGTATTAAAAGTTGGAGAATGGTTTCCTTTGTGGAGAAAAGAAGCGAGAGAGTGTTGCCTTAAGCTGTGTGGCATGCGATAGTTTGTATGCCGTGCCACACTGTGTCATGCTTAACATGGCGCAGACGCGGTCCACAGGGTTAAAACTTGAAGCATGAGCATTAGGGTTCATTTTCTTGAATGGTTCGCATGTAGAGGAGAGTACTCAGGTGAGTCTCACAAACCCCGCCTGAGACAGCCTTAGTGCACGACGGCCCACTGAGGTCCGCCTTCCACTTCTGGATCTACGTGGCCGCTCTATGTAGACTGGCACTTAAGAATTGTATGACTGCAGCTCTGCCAAGGTGGAATTTTGGTCTTTTGACGGCCTTGAGTTTGCAATGCAAAACTGCTGGCCTTTTGCATGGTTCATTAATTTAAGCTCCTCCGCTACAGAGCTTTTCCTGGTCAGAGGAGGCAAGATTAGGTGGTCTGTTGATGCATGACGTTGAGGGGAGTCGTGGTGCATTTCCGCAAATTTCCTCAGCGTCGTATAATCGTAAGAGAATGCTCAAACGTCAGCGTTACATAAGGGGAAACCCAGTATCCTGAGGTCTGAAGTAGAGCGTCAGCTTGACAACCACTAGAATAACCATAAGTCGTATTTCTAAGTGTCAATAATGGTGCGATGCTGCACAAAGCAGTTATCGGTAGCACGGTGACAGCGATAAGCACAGTAAAGCACTCCGTTGTTAAGGACGATGGCATCCAAGTGTACCATCAGTGTTTTCGTATATGACATGTTATACGTGCCTCTCCCAAGGCATCTTGGAGTAGATGAGCTTCCCTAGAAACTTTTCTTACATCGATTGCGGACAAAAATATTAATCCTGGCTGGTTGTAGCTAGCAATAGAGAGTATAATTCTCGCTATTTGCGTGTTGGGCATAGGACCCGGGCAGTTTCCAAAGCTCTACACTTGCGCGTGTGAGCGCCCCCCACCGTCCACCCCTGGTAATATTCCCCGTTTGTCTGGTGCTGTACGATACAAACTGGTCTTTAGGTACGTACACTAGGCCTACACTTGCATTATTTCCACTGCAAAGATATGCAGAAAGGCTGTCACCATGCTGGAAGGCTACCAAACTAGCTGCGGGCATCCTGCAGGCTCAGAACGACAGTAGATGCCATTATAAGCATCTCTACTGGTGATTCAGTGTGCTTCGGAATTATCTCAGGAAACAGCAGTTTCATTAATGGGTATGACAGCCCGCAGGCCGTCCTCTATTTGGGGCCTCAAGACATCTCATTGAAGTAACACGCTTGAGCGGTCACGGCCAGTGGTCACGACATTTGGCTGGAATGACTGCAACAGAGAATTCACTCACACCCGTTACTTCGGTGGCAGTCGTGAAGGCCGAAACGACTGTCTTTGGACATCTGCCTTCACCTGTGTCCTCACGAGCGGGGTTGCCGTGGCTGCACCTTCTGCAGAGTGGTCGGCTTGCTGCCACCTGGGTCCCTTTTCTTGTCATTGGCATCCACTCCAGAAGTTGGCAAATGCCTTTTTGCTGTCTTGTCTGTCCTCTGGGTGTTCAACGTAGCTTCATCTTGACCTGAAACTGGATCGGCTTCCCCGTCGTTTTCTAGTAATGCGGAACAGTACAAGTCGAACGCAGCGTGCGAGGGTGTTTGCATGCATCCTCTGCTTTCACATTCCCTCTGCAAGCTATGCAAGGTACTTGTATCCGAGAAACCAAAGTGTGGAAGTTGATGCCCATGTTTGTGCAAACCAAGCTAACACGTATGCATAAACTGTAGTTCATATCTGTTTGGCTGAACCATCTCCACGAACCGGTATGAGGCTACTTACCTTGCGCTCCATGTGTCTGTACAGCAGTGTTATGCGGTTTTGTCGGTTGCTGCTCAGGCAAGTCTTTTAGGTGCCATGGCCTGCCTGCTTTTATCCAAGGTGCATTCATAACGTCGCTAAGGTTAAGTCTTTTGCGTGGATCTGGATGCAGCATTCCCAGGATAAGGCGCTTCAGTTCCGCAGTCGGATTGCCGTCAAATGCCAAATTTTGCTAAGCAGCAACGCAGTGGCTTAGAAAAGCCAGGCCGGTGATACGCAGTATACTGTCGAATGTACACAACCACCGTGTCCAGCAAGTTTGGCTGCGTGTAACGTACTTTGTGCAACCGATCGACTACAGCTTTGTCGGCCCGAGAAAAGGGTAGTTTCCCTTGAGTCAGAGCATAAAGAATAACGCCTGCGGGCAAATAACAGGGAGGTTTCAGGGGGTAGCATTGGGCATTTTGCCCAGCGGGCTAACGCCGTGTGAGTTTAGCCATCTAGATGAAGCAATAAGCATTAAGAGTTTGCCAAAAAGGTTAAAGACTTAATCGCTCCTTTGTCTGGGATGCAAAACTAACCGAGAGCCCAAACGTCTAGTTGGAATGGACTTGAGTACTGGGAGGTTTGACTCCAAACTTCAGGAGCCAAATACGCCAGTGTCCCCGCTTCCGTTTTCATACCCGTGTTGCCGACTACGAAGTGCGATAGTCCAAAGTCCGCAATTTTGCACCGGCAGCAATCGTCTAGTAGAATGTTTTCCAGTTTTAAGTCTCTGAGTTGCCAAGGGAATGAGAGCACGGAAAGGCGCTCGTTCACAGCCTCACCTAATGCACGACCGCTTTTTTTCGCGGCCTCTCAACGAGCCAGCGAGTTGCTGGATAAAGCAGCTTCGAAACATCCCTTCCACTCATATACTACTCCTAAATGGCCTCACTACGCCTCAAGTAATACTGCAGCTGTAGGGTTTAGTCCGGTGCAGGGCTTGCCTGTGGACAATGTTCTTGGAGTGGCAGTAGTGCACGCCCTTGAGCACTTGTTCGAAAAATGATCTTGCTCCTGCATCGTTTGACGAAACCACCAGCTTAACGACACTCACGGAACAAAGCGCTTTACTAAAATTGGATGCGTTATGCAAAGGGCAATGGAGCCTAGTTGATTAGCTTTTATTATCAAGGAACTGCCATTTCCAATTCTTTCGCACGGTCTTCCGACAAACGGCCCTGAGAGTGTAGGAGGCCGCGCAAGTCGCCTTGGCTCGCAAACTCCATCACAAAGCACACGAATTTAGGATGGGCCACGACGTCCAACATTTTAATTACATGCTTGTGTGACAGGTCTCGTAGTGCCTGCCCGACAACCGACCACCGCAGAAACTAAGCCTTAAAAGAATTCTCATTGAGCAGAAGATTATTCAAAGAGGATCCTTCACCAGGCCTGCTGTCCACAGGGCTATCCCACATGGTTCATGGGCAGTACAGAATCTGTGGAAAGTTCGAATTCTGGGATTCGCACGCAGGCAGGCAGGGGTGCAGATAACAGAGCTTTGAATCTGCCTCGCCTGGATTTCAACGAAGACTCTGTCCGCATCATCAATTTCCTTAAAGGATTGCTTGTTAATAAATTTTACTGCGACTAGCTCTCCTGCAAAAAGGCGATTCATCCGACACGGCGGCAGCGTCGTTGGGCTGTTGCTGCTCCTGAGAAGATGGCTCTGAATCGCAGCGGGTAGCCCTGCCGGTGGGGCTTATGGTGCAATGCAGTCTGAAGCTCTAACATCAAATTTCCTTTCTAGGCAATCAAAACGTTCTGTGTAACTGTCAAGACGGCCTCAAATAAGTGATTGCACTACTCACCGGTTTCTGGGTGAATACCTTTGTAGACCTTGCCAAATCCACCGCTACCTATAACCTCTTTCAAAATATACCCTCCAACAGCTGAGATTCAGAAAAGTCATCCGAATGGCGTCTGCACGTGGGCGTGAGAGACACAATGGCGTGCCAGTGGCAGCTCGTGCATGGAAACGCAGCTATGCAGAAGTGGTAGGTTTTGAAAGCAAAGGAAAATTAACGCCTTCCGTTTGCGCCAGGCAGCGCTTGTAGTGAACTTCCTACTTTGCAGCCCCGCTTTCACTTACCTCCGCCAGTACTGCCGTAATTCCCAACGATGAATCCTGGGCCTGTTGAAATGTACACGAGGTCGTCATCCAGGACTTGTTCCATATCGAATATCTCCTCGCCATTGTCCGAAAACGCTCGCTTCGCAGGCTCCGCTGCATGCGCACGAGCCGTCTAGTTGCATTTATCCTGAATTTCGCCGATGGTGTGTTCGCTGTTGCGAGCAACACAATCAGGCGCGGTTCATTTGGCAAAGGGGCAGTAATAGTGTCAACGTGGCACTGCCTGAACCTACCTAACTCGTGTAATGCAGAGCTCCGCTCCAGAAAAGTCGCAAATGTGGTTTGGGGTGGCAGTTTGAGCTGCCGGGGCTCAGAAAATTCGCCGTTCAGGGCTACAAGGATGCGCTTCCATCCGTAAGTGCTCGAGCTAATTTTCTCCACCTCTAAGTCTGGAAGCCCGAGCATCCTTTTAGCCACTCTAGGCAAGATGCCACTGCCGGTGGTGGCTTCTGTGTCTTTTTACTGCCCGGAAAATTGCGGTATATGCTGTGCGGAATATGCCTGAATAGGAGCAATTCCAATGTACTCGGCCATGAGAAGAAGGCAGGGCATTCGGCTTAGTTAGGATTACTTCATTCCGATCTCCACCAGTAGTTATGGAAGGCAACGCGCAGCTTCCAGAAATCCTGGCTTCTTCAGGAAACTGAGCTATGCTAATTCCCCTTTGAATCCCGGCTGGGAGTTGACTAACTAGGCGGTTCCTATCACTCGAGGCCCATGGCCCAACTTGCTTCCAATCTTTTCACTCGAAAACCAGTCCGCAAGGTGAGATTTGGCATTAGCCCTGGGATATTAAATTCAAAAGGGAAATATCGCCTGAGAATAGACTTTCTGGTCTTCGTTAATGAACCGTCACAAAAAGTGACCCAGCTCGTCACGTCCAAGAGCATGGGGCCTGCGGGACGGAGATGAAAACCAATGAGCCAAGTTATTTCCTCGGCTTCTACACTAGGAATAGACACTAGGTATTCTCTTATCATGTGCATTCGAAGAGGAGAGGCACAATTTTGCCCCTTCCTGTCCCCCTCTTCCGGCGGGTAACCCTGGGCGTCTGCGCTCTCTGCATACACAGGGATCTTTCCTGTTGAGACAGCAGGGATCACCATTCGAACGGTAGATTCATTACTTCAAGAGACTAGATGCCTTTTAAATCCAGTAAAAGGTGGGTGCGGGCAAAGATAGCTAAGCGCCCTGAACCATGCCATCTCTTGTATCCTGGGATTACGCTTTTCGTTCATCCAAAAGAGATGCAGATTTTGTGCATTTGCCGCGTATATCTATATAACGTTCATCCAGAAGGACAGTTTGACGCTTGAAAAAATTTCATGTCTGTCCCTTCCAGTGAAGCTGGTTCCTTGGAGGACGGCGGCACAGGATGGCTCTCTTCTAGGTACGGTCAATGCCAAGCCGATTTTCACGGGAGTTCTTCTGCTCTATAAGCACCGCAGAAGGTCGACCAGGTTTTCCACGTACTTAGGGTTTGCAAATGCACATTCCATCAGATGCTGTATTCCCGGTTCCTCGCGAGTACTGAATCCCCCGGAATTGCAACCTGCCTCAAGGCAAATTTTTCGTGTTCTTGGTGTACAAAAGAAACTTAAATCCCTCTGTGTTTCTCTGAAGCCATGACGTGGCATTATCACGCTCTCAGGTTCTACTTTTCATTAGCGGATCCCACCAGGACCATGCCTGAAGGAAATGCTGTAGGGAACACTCCATCCACTTATCGACTGTCAGGGAAGGTTACCGAATCCGCTGTTGCTTAAAATGTGAAAGGGATGACTGGCGGCTGTGTATAGTCCATAGTAATTGCGCTGACGAAGTTGCGGATCCTGTATAACGGCCTGTCTGCAATGAACAAGATGTTTTTTCGTCCCTTCACTTCCCTTTCTAATATGCTTTCTTGTAGCACCCTGAGTGCTGTGTACTCCTGGAAGGCTACAGGGTACTCAGGAACACTTTCACTTGTATTTTTGTGCATCAATAAGGGGTGCAACACACATAATCGATGACACGTGAAAGAGCTCGCACAATAGACTTCAAAAACAGATTACTACGACTACTGTGCTACAAACGTGATGAAGGAATCAATATTCTCTTTCCGGACTAGGGACTTAATTCAACTCATTCTGAAAGTTCTGATACTTTAGTAGAAGGATCAGCATCGCTAACCACAACAAATTGCAATCAGAAGGCCGCCACAGCCTGTTTCCAGGTTTTCGTAGTGCCAATAGTGCAGCACGCAAGCACGCCAAGTAGAAGCTAAAATGCTTAAAAGCGCAATGTGTGAAAATCACTGCAGGAAGATTCTATAAATTCTTCCGAAGAAAAAGCTCATGCTCCCAGATTCCACCACGAGTGTTGCGCTTCTTGACCGGTCTGACCAAAAAAATTTTTATGCATGGTAAGCTTTAGCGTGGACTTTCGAATGAAACTTTGGAAGGCTGACAGTACTAGAAATGTTGTGTTCCTCCCCTGCCACACCTGGCTAGCTTCAAGTACGGTTAGAAAGCCTAAGCCAACACTACTAAACGAAACATCTGGAGTTGCGAAATTGATTGGGGTTGCATGGGTCTTGGCGTGCCGCCGAAAAGCGCCTTTTCTACTGGAACCAGTGAAAGTTTTGAGGCTACTTCAACGCGAGTCTTGTTTGCGCGGGTGCTTGTACTAAGCGGCCTCATTCTACTGCAAGGTCGCATCAATATTTTAATAGACGCAAGCGCAGAAGGATTGGTCAAGCACCGTGACGAAGAGTCAGGTTGCGTGATTCTAACTTGTTTTCCAGTGGATAAGCGACAAGAGTTAACTGCTGCCAGTGTGTAGATGATCGACAGATCAGCAAAGCTCTTTTCAGGATGCGCAACCACCCATGGCTTTGCGTAGGTACTGCGCGTGAACCTTGCTTCCCTCATGTACCATTAATTAATGACTTGTCAAAAATGGGTAAGCGGAGTGCTGAAAGTATTCCTTTTTACAAACCAAAGAAATCATTTTGCAGAGTTAGATTGATTCAGGGAGATTGCGACAGGTAGAGAAATGCTGCGATCGTGTGTAGGAGACAAAGTAAGAAGGCTCAACCAACCCCAGGATTTAGTGCGGTGGGCAAGAACTATTAACCGCCATGATTCACGGAGACCACTAGCATGCACTTGATCCAGAGTGCTGACGTAGGGTCATCAGCAATGCGTGGACGGCACCGAACTCCCTGAGTATACATCTTTTAGCTGCATACAAAACGTCCCGCTCTCCTCATCAGCGAATCTGTCGACGAGCTCAGTCAGGAACAGCGTCTGCCGTGTAAGGGCTTCTAAAGACGGGCTCTCCACGTATTTTATGCATTTCGGATGGCATTCCCATCCGAAGCTTAGCTGCAGATGGTTTGCTGCGTTGTGCAATGCGATGTGCTCAAGTTGCTGGTCTCCTGCAATCAGCAAAATAAGAGCCACATATAACCAAGGTCGCGATTGATCCCATACCTGTCTTTGCCTGTTATCAAAACAACGATGGGAAGCAGGGAAAGCATTTTGCAGTTCGGGCTTTCTTGTAACATTGGTGCTCTAAGGGGGAAAAAAGCAGATATTGGCATACCAATTGTCATGATTGAGTGTTTCTGTTGCGGGCGTTTGCTTATAAAGGCAGTGACCAGTCGGACAAGGGCGGTGTCCTTCCACTTTTCCAGTGGAAGCCCGTGAGGCTCACACATGTCCCGAGCTGATACGACCTGCACCTCTGCAACGGCGAGTAATCAGCCGCAGCTCTAAAAGCCCTAGTAACTAGTGTGGGGTTTAAAGAGATTGCTGCCTGCTTAAGGTACAATAACTCACTTGCTGCCAGCAGAGCAGCAGGTACAAAGAAGACTCACTGAGCTCAGTAAGCGTTCGCTGGACAAGTGGGAGGAGCCTGAGAGTCTTCAGAAGACCGATGGAGGTAGCGTTGGAAAGAATTGCCACTTGGCCACGTTCTGTGCACTTTTGTAAGAGGCGTCGAACGCTGGTCTCAAGAACAGCCAAACGGCTTTTAATAACAGGAGAACACAGTGCGGCGCAAGGCCTTTTGGCTGTATAGACGCTCTGCCCGCAGCGTGAGTAGAGTTCGCAAAGCCAGTCGGTTGGGCACAGCGTATTGTCCCAGTCAAAGATGTACATGCGAGCGAAAGACTCCCCAGGACTACGCAACGGCACTATGTGCGCGAGCTGCCTCAGTTCTGCAGGTTCAGGCAGCGACCCGCTGCTATCCATACTTGTCAAAACACGGGCTGGGCTAGCTTCTGTTTGCAGCCCGCCGTTCGATGCGCCATGCAGAGGGGAGTTGGCGATCTGTTGAAATGATGCCACTGCTGCCGGTACTCTTCCGGTGGAGTCGGGGTCTCTGAGTGGCGCTTTGTCCAAGAAAAACGAGTTTAATGCAGTGTGGTCCGATGGATCTACAGCTAGGCGGCTTCCAGGTTGTAGGCTACTCAACGAGTTCATCTCTGCCCGATCGGAAGAAACTCGGGGAAACTTAAAGGCCCATACCCTAGGGTGCGCCGCAGCTCAGCTGAACTTAAAAAGCTATTAAAGGCAGGATGATGAGAAATCATTCAAAAATACTTGGCAGCTTTCCATGCTCGGTCGAGTGCCTACTCGAGACAATCGACCGTGGACGGGCCTTGCAGATATGCGCCAGAACAATGGACTTCAGCAAACCTGCTTGGCCACAAGCATATTGAGGAGATAAGGCTATTTAATTTGCAATATTTCAGAAAAGAAGAACTCCTGGGATGGCACCCCGGCTAAGGTGACCGTTCCCGTGATGGTTGAGCTCCGCGAAGCGGGAGCTGAAACCGCATGTAAATCGGCACTGTATTCCCATAAACTGTCTGTAGCCTCCTCCATGCTCAACAAAATGCATACTCGACCAAATGAGTTCATGCGGCTTGCTTATGCTTTTCTGACGGACTTGTCGTGCGCCGGCGCTGCTTCAGGGGCTGAGCCTTTGAACACCAGAACCAAGCCTGCCCGTGCAGCCACGTAAAACATCGAATTGAACTGCCCCTCCACATACTAAACAACGCCTTTTTCACCTTTTAAACTGTGATTTCTACTCCGAGCCACCGGTGGGCACGTTCCAGGGGAGTTGAATCGTCAGGACGAGAAGGAAAGAATTGCTGTTTCGAACATTGCAAACCAGCTATATTGTAGGCATGAACCACGGAAGCCCAGGGATAGGCAATGAGAATGCAATATCCTGAATAGGCCCAACTGGAAGGCCAAGCTTTTGTGACGGTTCTTCTTGGGCCCGTTAACGATGGAGCAGGGCTGGAGCGGATCTTCCCTTAGCGGCCCTATGGTCAACGGCTGGCTGGAGGGAGCAGGGAGATGCGTGCTTCCGAATGGGGTTGTCTATGAGGGCCAGTTCAAGGGGGGTAATTTCCACGGAAAGGGTAAGTACAAGCAAGCGACACGAAAAGCGAGCTTCAAAACTTTTGAAATCCATTGTAGGACGCAATCGGTTCCGGCTACTAGAAGAGAAAACAACTAACATGTTGGCATTCACATGTCTTCACACACCGGTGGCTTTGGTCAACAGAGGGGTCCCGGATGCAGCAATTAACCTCCAGAAAAGCAGTTATCGAGTCAACAACATACCCAAAAAATGAGCACATTAACTAGATGAGCCTACTGCAATTATGACTCAGCATAGCAGAAGGGAACTAAGCAAACAGACGTTAGCTCATTGCAAGTTACGCTCTGGCAAGCTCGGTGTGGCGAGACCGCCTGTATAGTGTAGTGTCATGGTTGCTTGTTTCCAACCATTTGATGTGCGATCGCTTTGTTAATTTAACTTCAACTTTGTAATTCATAGGGGCTCTCATTTATCCCGATGGTGGTCGATACACTGCTGAATGGGAAGAAGGTCTGGCTGTCAGTGGCAACTATTCCTTTAAGGATGGGCTTCCATACCAGCTGGAAAACTGGAATTACCTTGCGCCGAGTGATCGCCGCTTTGTAGAGGAAGTTCAAGACGGATTTGATCCCCAGCGGGCAGTGCAACAGAGGACGGTGAAATTGCCAAAGGGGACTTACGACGCAGGTAATGCCACTTTACGTAGCTGTGTGGAGAGCGTTGTACCTAGCACTACATGCTAGTAGTTCCGCTGGGCTTGTGCTACACATTGATGTTGACTACTGTTGCTGTTCTGCCTGTGAGCCATAGGGATTGGATATTTCAGTGGGGAAACCGGTGAGATAAGGTCTTACGACGGTCGGTCTTTGGTGGCATCACCGAATGCACTTTTTGCAAACTGGATCGTCACGCAGTGTAAAGGGGCGGTTGAAGACCCCCGTACAAGCCCTGGATAACGAGCTGTTGGTGGACGGGGAACTCATCGGTCTCAAATATCTACCTGCACTTGCAGAGTGAAACGTCGCTTAGCGGTCATGCCTCCTACTTCAACTCCTCGTTTTGCTGCTCCTCCCGCTCCTTCTGCCTCAAACAAAGCATATTTAGTTCAAACGTGGCTTTTACACAAGATGGTAAATCTTCACGATTGTGCAGAGTTAACTTTTTTCAAAAACAGTTTCCCATCAAGGTGTGGTGAATCTCCTAATAAGTGAAATGCGCCTTGAGCAATCCAAATAAGACAATATTAGTAATATCCTGTAATATTTTCGAGCAATAACATACAGGCCTTTTTGCCAAAAACTTGCTAGAAACGCGGGTTGTCCGGCGAACTCGTGACTTTTCGAAGCCGTTAAGGTATTACTTCTTTATGGAAACTCTCAAGAAGTTAAAATGAGCGGCTGTTGGAGAATAGTGTGGGGCAAGAATGGCCATTCCCTGCCGGCTAGGTCACGTGTACCAAGCAAATAGCGTAGATGGGAAAGGTTGACAAGGTATTGCTGAACGGAGCAAACTCTGGTATGGAAACTAACGCGGGAGGAAAGCATGCAATATATGGAAATTATTCCCACCTTTTACTTAGAGTAGAGCCAACGCCACAAGAAACTCAGGAACGGGGCTGGCTCTGGTTTGAAGGAGGAGCTAACTACACGGTGTTCACGATCCTACTCCGCACTCGGATGGGTCTGAGCAATCTTGAATTGCAAAGGCAAATTAGTAGAGAGGTTTCTTCAATAGGGTTGCCTTTATAATCTAGATTCCCTGAACATGAGCTGGGCAGGCGGGCATTGAACGGATCCGAGCATCTGTGGCCTACACAGGGTCACCTGCTGGGATCAACTGTATTAAGCACATTTATTATGGTGTAAATTGTGCAAAAGGATCGGTCTTAAGATTTTTCACAGCAGTGAGGACGGGGTCTCCCTCCTACCGAGAACAGTGTGCAGAGCTACCTTGCGATGGTGGTGCTGTTCGGCGAGATGGGAGGACCGCTTCAAGGGAGTCCGGACCGCCAAAGCTGTCAGTTCTGCAACTAAATGTTCTTAAATTTGCCTTCAATATCTGTCGAGCGCAGAGAGGGTCGGGATCGTGTTGTGCGTGACCTGGGCAGTCGCTCAACTGCTGCCTAGCCGTACGGGGGCTTGTGCCCCATGATGCTCCTATAAAAAACCGTCTGAAGTAAGTAAGTTCATAGTATGCATAAAGAGCGCCAGACTTTACACTAGTCTCTGCTGCTATCTTCCTGATGGTGGGACCACTCCTGGGGTGCACACCGATTTTATGTGCCTGAGACGCTCTAAAGGGGCAAGTTGTTGTGACTGGAAACAAGAACTCAATAGAGTAGATGAACCAGTGAATACCTTAGGTCTGCAGGAAAATCTCAATTTTGTGGAGGCGGTCGATCAAACCGCTTATTCCAACGAGCAGTCAACGGTTGTACAGCACTTGTGCTTGTGACGAATCGCCTCAATTGTGTACCCTATTACAAAAAAAAAGTGTCTCTAATTCATCATTTCAAGCATGGGCAGATTCGCCACTTAGTTGGGTTGTTGATGGGTAGATAGCCGCCATGCTCCGTCGAGTTGCCAGCAGTTAGTTCACCAAGGGCTGTTGGGCATTCCAGCTGGCCTGGACGCAATAGGTGCAGGAGGCTTTGATTGGGGAGGCTTCGACCTGACCTCTGTTAAATACCATTCCACGCAACTCGATAACTCTATACACATTCTACACAGGGCTGAACCCATTCGTGGCAACTTCTCAAACCGCTTCGCTCGTTGACGTGTAAGGCACCAATTGTCCTCCAAGAGGTCATGGGGCAGGCAACGACGGACCAAAAAATGCAGCCCTTTGAGAATAACCAACAAAAAAGCGCAAATCCGAAGATAAACCTAGCCCAAGAAGCATCCTCATGTAGCACGCAGCCAGAGCATTCAGCTAGTTCGGCCATAGCAGAATCGGATGATGGGGTGAAGATGACAAAGAAGTTGATCCGGAAAATATGTCAAGGTACATACAGTGGTGAACGCTCGTACTGGCTGGCTGAGCATCATAGACGTTGTGGGCAATCGGTGCCGCATGCAGTGTACCACAACGAGCGAAACTTTTGTCTTGCGCGTCCTTCGTAACAGAGTCAGGGTTGTACGGGCGGCCAGAGTTAAATACGAAACTATATTTACATCGTCGAGGGTTCAAAAAGATTGAAAATCTTGACGAGTATACGGAGGTACAAGCTCTCTGGCTAGGTGGAAATGGTATTCGAAGGCTCGAAAATCTACACCCTCTCTCAAAGCTCAAGTGCTTGTGAGATGTCTCCGTCTATATCAACCGCGGCATCTTCGTTGCGCATACGCATGCATAGTTGTGCAAATAACAGTTGAGCCTAAAAAAAGCCTGTGTAGGAGCTGTAGACTTAATTCGGCTTCGATTGCAGTCTACGCCTTTCTGGTTTATCGTAGGTTTCTGGCACAAAATGGATTGACATGTATCGAAAACCTCGACAGTTGCCCGGATCTAGTTATTTTGGACCTGTCAGAGAATAGCATCTCCCGCATAGAAGGTCTTGAAAAGCTAAAACGGCTCTCGTCCCTCAAGATTTCCCGTAACAAACTTACCTCTCTCTCGGTGAGCAGAATGCTTTTGGGGAGCTCATGCATTGGTAGCTGACTTTCTATTGCTGCTGTGCGAGAATTGCTTAATTTGTGCAGGACATTTTGGCCCTACGAGAATGCCCAAGCTTAACGAATGTAGACGTATCTTACAACTCTCTATGCTTCCACGACAAAACTGGGGCACCTGGCAAGCCAGAGGCCCTTGAAAACACTGGAGTAGTTACGACACTTGCTCCTTTAGCATTTCAGAAAAACGGCGACACCCAGCTCGAAGAACAGCACTACCAGGACGGAACCTATGTGAATCAACGGGCCCAAAGTGGCCACCATGTGATGGTGGAAAGTCGAAAGGAAGACGAGAACTCTTTAGACTTAGCGGTATTGCCTACCGATGCGCCAACGGCAGTGGGTGAAGAGTCAGTGACCGTAACGCCGCATGCTCAAGGAAGCAGAGGATTTGTGGAGTGCTTTAAGTCTCTGCCTGGCCTTGCTACTTTGTGCTTGATGGGAAACCCAGTGACAAGACAAATTTTTCAGTATCGGCGGACACTGATCGCAAGTACGGGCCAGTAGAACAAAGCTTCCAAGAGTGACCGTCATGCATGCCCCTTAAGAATTCTCAGGTAGTAGATTCCCTTTCCGCCAAAAAGTTCTCCTCGGGCTCTAAAATGTTATTGGACAGTAACATTAACGATAAGTTCAACAATCATGCTGTGCAGACCTCCCAGCGTTGCGGTACCTTGACGATCGCCCCGTCAAAGAACAAGACCACGAATCAGCACTTGCCTGGTTTAGAGGCGGCTGGGACGAGGAACAAAAGGTGATAAAATCTCAAAAGGAGCGTGAACAAGAAATTCTCCGGGGCCACGTATCGACTCTGCGTCGCTTGCAGGTGGGGCGTTTAACTACAAACTCAAGAGCCCAAGCACACCGGGAGGCATGCCTTTGAATTCGTGCTAACGCAGTATCACAGGCACAGTGCGCAGCCGCCCGTAAAGTTCTGTTCCAGTCCCCCTTTGACACTGATGGCATCGGCGAACATGAAAAATATGATGAGGACACTAACATGCGCACCTGAACAGGAAGCACACCGCCAGAAAATCAACTTGGCACTAGAGAGGATATCCAAGGAAGCTGCACAACGACATGACATAGGTACGCTGACAGTCTCAGAGATGAGGTGGCATCGAACGGCGCAATCGCCATACAACTTAGAAATATCTTGATTCTGAATTTAGTAACGATTGAGCATTGCAGTATAATTGTGTCGCTTTCCTCTGATCAACGGCTTACTTCTTCCACAATACTCGTGCTGGGGCCTTCTGTAGAATACGCGCTCAATGCTTTATGCTAGGTTTGCTTATTCAGGCATCTCTCAGAAACTGTTGGCGGCAACGGAGCAGTGCGAAGCAATTACCAAAAAGTGGCTGAAAGACTCAGGATGCGAGCATGCCTGTAGTTTGAATGAGGTAACGAATGAAGGGACAACCACTGTAGTGGGTGTGACTTGCAGTATGCCGGAGCCCTCCGGACATGTGAGTTCGGTGCCATCAACAGACGGTTTTACAGCGCCAGCTTTGAGAGAAGAAAAACAATTGCCTTAGCATTCATGGGATAACAACGTGCACGCAAAATGTGCTGTGAAAGGCTAACGCAACTGATGAGGCAGCATCTCCTGTTGCCGAAACCCAATAAGCACACGCGTGTCATTTTCAGTGCTGGTTCTAGGGGATTCCAGCCGAATCTTGCAGAATCTCAGTAATATGTGATCTTGATTAGTGCGTGACCGGGCTAAGCATTTGCACCACCGGCATAGTCACGAAAATAAATCAGGTGATTCTACTTCTGCAATAGGAAAGGCATAGCAACAGCCACATCCTGTTGCGCGCACTGCCCAATCTGTGCTGTGGAGATACAGCAAGTTCCTACTTTTTGCGCAACATACTTGATATTGGTAGCTGCTATCCAGCAAGTGGCCCTCCCGTAGTTGGGGTTGAAGAGGTCGCCGGTCTGAGATAACGGGAGGACCACTTGCGAGAGTTAGTAGCACGAAATTTAGGCACTGGCAATGCAAAACAAAACACAACTTCTGTTACAGCATATGGGCGAGCGTGCTAGGCTAAGGACCCTAAAGTAAGGCATTAGATAGTCGTGGGGGGATACATCGTGCCAGTGAGAGACCGTGTACTGCGTTATTTAGGTGCACGGAACTGTCTACGAGTGTGACAGTTCACCGACATGTTCCCCTTGTGATATCCAGTGGTAAATCGATATTAACGGTGAAGCTGCAACAAGCCCCTACTCTTCATCTCTCTGCTGGGCGAATGAATGGACGGAAGTGAGGGCATTCTATTTCCGAGCTAGTTTCGGCGAAAATTTCTTGCAGCGTTAAGGGGCGGAAGCATGCAGTGGGCTTTCAGGCAGTTGCGCGTGAGAGCGCATGGATGAACCCACCAGTCAGAGATAAATTACAAAAAGACAAAGGTCACAGGATTCCTTTATCCCAGTGTACTTTTGCGCGGCTATACTGCGTTTAAGGCATTTCCAACCGCAAGAGTGAACTATCTTCTATTGGCTATAGGAGCATACGGAGGAGGTAACAAGCGCCGAATCGGCCTGGTTACCCCCGAAGCAAGTGCGTCAGCCGGGACTCGAACCCGGGTCGCAACCTTGGGAGGGTTGCATCCTACCCCTGGACTACTAACGCAGCGTAGGGAATCCTACGCGTCTCCTCGTCGGCTGTATTTTATTTATAGGATACTTTTCTCCAGAAAATGGGACGTACCAGCTGCACGAAGTACTTGATTCGTCGTGATAGATGACGAGCACGGACCAGGTGACCTCCAGGTTACACATGTGAATGGATGAGCATGAATGAACATCCCAAGCAACAAGTCCTCCAACTCCTTAGTTGTTTCAATTCCAACCTAAGACCGAAGAAAATCTGGTTCTCTCGAGCTTAATCAGAGAGCCACCAATCACGCATGCACTGGAGCAAGCAACTGCAACCCAGATGCACGCACTTCAGACCTGCTTAACCTGGCAATGTAAATATATACTTACAGAGCCTAGTCAAGTGAACTCCGGTTTCCAGTCTGGTGATAGTCTTTTCTAAGGTCCCACGGACTAGCTAGGGCTGCAGGACCCTACGATATACCAGTCCTAGGGGAGCTGGCGTTGCTTGGTAGCTCGTACAAGATGAACAGCACAGTCTTAGATCAACCAACGTAGGACCACCTGGCTTAAAGTCAAGCATTTAGGGATGGTGCCTGTGGTTTATGGAGACCTGAAAATGCATAGATTTCAAGTTGGGTGAGCAGCTACAGGACAAGCGATGCCTTCACACAGAAACGGTGCAGTGTTAGGGGTTGACTTCGTTTTGATATGCATATATGCGTGACCTAGTTTGTTTTCCGCCAGCCTACAGCTTACACGTCCTTGCTTGTACATTATAGCTATTTAAACGCTTCATGAGGACAGCCCTGCAAGAAGCCCAGGGGCAGCTGTGCGCTTCCCTCTTACATTGAATGACCGCCGCTTCGGTAGAGACCCAGGCACAATGCAGCCTCAGCCGCAGCAGCAGGGTGTAGGAGGAGACTGGCAACCAGGGACAACCCATCGTGCTATACCACATCCGTCAATCGCGGCGAGGATGCATCCTCAGGAGTTGGCGTTGATGCAGCAGCTAGTAAGGCTTCAACAGGAGAACGCAGCCCTGAGAGGCTACGCAGAGAGAGTAACCAAGGAGCTTAGAAGCGCTCGCCTGTCGCAAGCTGTGGCAGCTGCAGCCGCTTCAGCAGGCGGTGACGCCCCTCTCCGAGCTCCTGCACTGGCAGCAGAGCTCCAACACCAGGCAGAAGCGCTGCCATTGCCTCCCTGGTGTCTCAACATGCAGCTTGTTAGCCCACTTCTTGCTGCGTACGATGAACGAATACTGGAACTTCAAGAGGAAGCGAAGGAAAAGGAAAGGGTAATTGAGGGGTTCAGTGCAAAAGTGGCAGGAGTAACGAGAGAAAACGAACAGCTAGCAGAAGAGCTTCGCAGTAAGACAGCCCGCCTTCACCAGCTTTTTGAAGCCGAGGCTGGCGGTGCTCTAGGCGGCAATGGCGGAGGGAAAACGTACAACTCCCTTCTCCAAGAAAGGAATGAGCTGGAAGAGCTCTATACGTTGACGTCTGAGCAAAGCGAGGTGCTTCTAAGCCAAAACCACCTACTTAAATGCCATGTACAACAGAGCGAAGCTGCACTGGAGGATATGAGAGTGATGATGGCGGAGACAGAGAGACGGGCTGCAGCTGTTGCAGCAAAGGAAGAGGCGCTGACAAAGCAGGAGGATACAGTGGCGAAGCAGGCCTTGCAGTTGCAGGAAGTAGAGGAACAAAAGAACGAGCTGTCCAGGAAACTTGCTCTGGCAGAAAAGGAGACGGAAAGGCTTTCTGTATCACTGGCAGATGCGGTGAAACAACAGGAAGTCCTGCAAAGGGAGCTGCATAGAGAACGCACTGGAGCTGAGACAGCTGCCTCGTTACAGAAAGAACTTGACGCTTTGAAACAACAAACGGAAGCAGCAGTCAGGGAAACAGCTGCTGCAAAGGAAGTGGCGGACTATTTAGAAGAAAGACTGTCGGCTCAAACACGAGAGACCGAGGAAGCACGGAAGCAGGCAGAGAACACCACACAACAACTCCACGCCGCAGTAGTTGAGAAAGAGAAGGCTGTTGCAAGCGCTGCGCTGCTGCAGCACCATCTAGATCAGTTAAGGGGGCAGCATGAGGCGGAGATACAAATTTTGCGGACTGCCCAGGGTGACACTTTGGAGAAGAGAGCATTGCAGGCCGAGGAAGTAGCAGATAAGCTGCGCCTACAAATGGAGGCACTGCAACGAGCACATGGAGAGGCCATGGTGAAGCTGGAGACTGCAGAAAGAAGAGCCGCTGCAGCAAGCGCAGATGCTGAACAGGCAAGAAACGAACTCTCGTCGTCGGCGAAGCATCACCGGACTGTGCAACAGCATCAGCAACAGGCGCAAGCTGCAGCTGAGGCTGAAGTTGCAAGGTTGAAGGAATCGTTAAACGCACAAAGTAAGGACGCCGCCTCAAAGGCTGCAGCACTAACAGCTTCCAAAAGGCAGCTGGAGGACAGCCTTGCAGCAGCGGAGACCGGCCGTCTTGCGCTGCAACAGGAACACGCTCTGCTTCAGCAGAAGTGTGATCAACTCCAGGAGACCTGTAATACCCAACAGCAGCAGTTAGCTGATGCAGCAGCAAGGCTAGCAACAACAGAAGCAGAAAGGGATGCGGCGAAGCGCAGGGCTGACAGAGAAACAGCAGACGCCAAGAGGCGCTTTGAAAGCCTGACTGCTTTGGCAGAAGCAAAGGCGGCACGAATACAAGAAGCTGCAGACAGGCGGCAGACAGCGGCAGCACAGAGACTAATGGAGGAACAACAACGCCAAGAACGACTGAGAAGGGAGTCTGAGGACCAAAGGCAGCGCCTCCAGCAGCAACTTGCAAAGGCCGTTGCAGCGAATGCAGCACTAAGACAGAAAGTAAATGAACTGCTGAATGGCCTTGACAAGGCACTTCTTCCAGAGTCACTACTAGATGATGAAGTGGAATCAGATGGGTCTCCCTAGCTCGCAGGTATCGAAGCCACTACACATAAACCTAATATGCTGTAGTAGGCACTACTAATAATAGGGGGAAGGTCTGGTTGTCTTGAAAGCACACCTGTCTGTTGGTTTCTGCACATTTGCAGCAGCACAAGTGAGCAAATAGCCTTGAGATACCTGGACCTCCGGGAAGTGAAGTGAGACCCTCGTAGTCAAATGCATCTATTTACCTCGTCCTTTACCCGTATTTACCTAGCTAATACGATACTTTGAGAAGCTACACCAGCTCATACAGGCATCACACCAGCACGTTTCGTTCTCGGGGTGTTTGCTTCGTTCGAGCGGCCTCCCAGGCCTTCATAGTTCATCAGGCGCAGTTGCTGAGCCGTTTTCACAGGAGCTACGTTGACATCTTGCTTTCTTGTATCAATGCATTTTCGACAAATTACTTGACCCGTGGTGCCGCAACGGCAACCTCTATTGATGCTGTTCATGGGGGGGG
>NW_013548570.1:0-2973 GCF_000499425.1 Eimeria acervulina
ATATATATTTATTTATTTATTTATTTATTTTCTTCTTTTTTTATAAATAGGGTCTCTGCTGGATGAAGACAGAGAGACAAAGAAATTATTTATTATTATTTTACTGTGCATGCATTCATATTAACTTTTTAAAAATGCATACGGGGCTGGCGTTTGGAAGTCGTTGTAGAAATACTCCTCTCAAGAGCAGCAGCAGCAGCAGCAACAGCAGCAACAACAGCAACAGAGCAGAGCCAGCACCAGCAGAAGCAACAGCAGCAGCAGCAGCAGCTGCAACAGAGCAGCAGCATCAGTGGCGGCAGCAGCAGCAGAATCAGCAACAGCAGCAATAGCAACAGTTGCAGCAGCAGCAATATCAGCAGCAGCATCAGTAGCGGCAGCAGCAGCAGAATCAGCAACAGCAGCAATAGCAACAGCTGCAGCAGCTGCAATATCAGCAGCAGCATGAAGAGCAGCAGCAGCAGCATCGGCAGCAGCATGATGGGAGAGTAAGGAAATTAATTCGTCTTTTATATATTATTCAATCGTTTGGAGTTATTTTATTATTGAAGGCGAACTTTTGCTGCAAGTTGTTTTGCTTCTTTGTTTGTTTTCTCTAGCTAAATTTATATTTTCTATTTAGTCTTATTATTTTTAGTCTTATTATTACTATTATTATTCTTATTATTATTATTAATATTCGTATTGTTATTATTATTCCTATTGTTATTATTATTATTATTCTCATTCTCATTTTTACTGTTAGTAATCTTATTAGAATTATTATTCTGCTTGTTTTCATATAATATTTTTTTCTTTATTTGTTTTGATTCTTATTTGCATTTTAACCAATATTATTATTCTTATTCCTATTGTTAGTATTATTATTAGTATTATTATTCTATTTGTTTTCCTGTAACAGTATTTAGACTTCTTTATTTCTTCTTAATTTGTTTTATTTGTTTATTATAAAGGATAATATAACAATGAGAGCAACATAACTGATATGAATTATTACTACCATACAATTTATAGAAAGCCTGCTTGGGGTTAGTACACTCGAAGCGACGAAACAAACAACAAAATAGAGAAAATAAATAATTAAATTTTCTTTAATTTATTTATTTTATTCATTTAAAATATATTTAATGATAGCGGCAGTATTATTATGTTGAGTTTTTATTTTTCTTTCCTTTTGCATGCATGCTGATACGTCAGCCCCAGTAGGCAGCCCGCTGATTTTGCTGCATTTTTTGAATTATTTCGCGAGAATTGAATGAAATAAAAAAATAAATAATTAAATAAATATACTTTATCTTTTACAAGAAACATTAATCCGCTCTGAACGTCCGGATGGCACTTGTACGTCGCGTGTGCTGCTCTCCTGCAGAGTCTTATTTGAGGGAAACCTGCAGCTTTTTCTTCATTTTTTTGTTTAAATAGCCCTATTTTAATGTTTAATGTTTATTATTTTTAATATATTGCTCAATGTTCCACTCAATCGCGCAAAACTACACCCCCGTATCCCTCAACATCTGCGGAAACCCAAACTCACCAGTGGATGCAGCTACCGAAACGATATAAATTCATGTTGCGGTTTTTTTCGCTTTTTTCTGTTTGTCTTCATTTCCTTTTATTGTTTATTGTTGTTTATCTTTGTTTATTTGTTTATTCTCAACAAAATGAGGTATTGGAGCCTGATTAACACCAGTTGAGTTGTTTATTTGTACAATCGCGGCTGTCCGATTCCTATTGTCTTACTATCCGCATATTTTCTTTTATTTATGTACTTAAATAGATGCTTATTTGTATATTTATGAATACATTTGTTTATTAAATTTATTTATTCCACTCCTTGTCTTTTTTTTTATTTGTTTTCTGCAGCGCATCGCCCGGCCGCTGCTGGCGGCCGCCGAGTTTCCTACCCCGGTAATCTGCAGTTTTAAACTAATTTATTTTTTTTGAATTAATCAATTAAATTATTTATTTATGCTTTTGATGTTTGTTTATTTATACTTCCTTTAAATATATCCCCTTCTGCTTTGCTCGTAGCATTGCATTCCGTTTTGTTCTGTCTTTTTTTGTTTTGTATAATGAATATAGGGTTTAGGGTTTAGGGTTTACGTGTTTTTCTTGCCTTATCTGTTGTGTGTTTTAATATAAATTTGCGTATATTTGTCTCTATACGATGCAGCAAATGTTTTTCTTCATCTCTGTCATCTTCCCTCTTCCCGTATTTTAGGGTTTAGGGTTTAGGGTTTAGGGTTTAGGGTTTAGGGTTTGCGTGTGTTAGGCGCAGCCCCTAGGTACAGGCGTTGTCTTTGAACACGTTTTACCTGTTAAGTATGCTCTTAGTGGCCCCAAGTGGTGTGCCGTCGTCGCCTCGGGTTTAAGCGGAGCCTTTGCTGGAAACTTCTTCTTTAAAAACTGCATCATGAGAAAAAACCCTCCAAATGTAAACCCTAAACCCTAAACCCTAAACCCTTATTAGTTCCTTGTAGGAACTCTAAGCAAGAAGGACAAACCCTAAACCCTAATTCGCAGATGTAAACCCTAGAGCTCTTTCTTTAAAACTTCATCATGAGAAAAAACTCTCCAAATGTAAACCCTAAACCCTAAACCATAAAGAGCTCTCATAAACCCTAAACCCTACTAAACCCTAATACTGCTCTTGGAAGCATAATAAACCCTCACAAACCCTAAACCCTAGACAACCTTAATAATAAACCGTAGCAAACCCTAACAAGCCGCAATACACCCGAAAACTAATGTACTTATATTTATATTTATTTATATTTATTTATTTATATTTATTTATTTATATTTATTTATTTATATTTATATTTATTTATTTTCTTTTTTCTTACAGCCTCCTCGAGACCCCAATGAACGGCCGCCGGAGCGACATCCGCACGCCCCAGAGGAGGAGTAGAGAATTACAAAGAAATAAATTTAAATTATAAAAAATAAATTAAAATAAAATAAAATAAATAA
>NW_013548569.1:0-2972 GCF_000499425.1 Eimeria acervulina
ATATGTTGAAGACGTGGCTTTGTTGGATGCCTCCAAATACGTCGATGTGTCATGCGTTTTCGCTCCTATGCCAGCCACATCCACTTGCGAAGACACTGAAGCCGTATTTAGCGTTGTTGGATTCACTCATGCTCCTGCATCCTCATACTCGAGAAGGCGTTGACCTACAGGGCGCTGCAGAGTGAACCTTGTCCATGTTTTGCGCTTTCGGAGTTTGTCTTTTGTAGGGATAGCGTTTATCCACTGCATGCCTGTCCCCTGAGAGTAGGTGTACAAGGAAGCAGGCAAGAACCGCAGTGATAGTCAGTAATTCGTTTTGAAGAGCCCGTCACGATTGCGTGTGCTGCAGCGAGTACGGTGGTGTTCTTTATTTATGCTTCAGAGAACTGTATACCTGTTGACTTGTTGGCTTTGTCGAATGCTTGAAAAGGTGTTTCTGCGTTGTGCCGTGCTTCTGTTATGGCTGGCCTACCCCCCGAAAGGTCAGTTTTAGTGCTACAGAGTCCACTGCCGCTGGTGCGTCTATCTAGTCGAACGAGGGATGACCAGCATGACGCTGCAAAGTCAGTTTTGCACATAGTTTTGCCGTTTGGTGGTAACGGTTTTCTTCGCTGTTGGGCTCATAGGCGTTCCGCGTTTGTACTTGTTTGTGGCGTAGAGGCGGGTGGAGGAAGTTAAAAGGCCAACAGGCGCCTCCAGCTTTTTGGAAAGGGCGTGATGCGATTACGAACTTTTGAGGGCGAACGGTATGATCGTGCAGAGTACACTGAGCTGCACATTGTTGAAGACGTGGCCTTGCCCGATGCCTCCAAATATATCGATAAGGCAATGTGGTTTCACTATTATGGCAGCCACATCCACTTGCGAAGACGCCGAAGCCATATTGAGCGTTGGTGGATTCACTCATGCTCCTCCATTCTCATACTCGAGAACGTGTTGACCAACAGGGCGCTGTACAGTGAGCGTTGTCCATATTTTGCCGTTTCGGGTTGTGTCTTTTGCAGATGTAGCCGTTATCCACTGCACATTTTTCGACTCAGAGTAGGTGTACAAGGAAGCAGGCAAGAACGGCAGTGACAATTAGTAATTCGTTTTGAAGAGCGCGTCACGATTGCGTGTGCTGCAGCGAGTACGGTGGTGTTCTTTATTTATGCTTCAGAGAACTGTATACCTGTTGACTTGTTGGCTTTGTCGAATGCTTGAAAACGTGTCTGTGCGTTGTGCGGTGCTTCCGTTATGGCTGGCCTACCCCCCGAAAGGTCAGTTTTAGTGCTACGGAGTCCACTGCCGCTGGTGAGTCTATCTAGTCGAACGAGGGATGACCAGCATGACGCTGCAAAGTCAGTTTTGCACATAGTTCTGCCGTTTGGTGGTAACGGTGTTCTTCGCTGTTGGGCTCATAGGCGTTCCGCGTTTGTGCGTGTTTGTGGAGTAGATGCTGGTGGAGGAAGTTAAAAGGCCAACAGGCGTCTCCAGCTATTTGGAAAGGGCGTTCGTGATGCGATTACGAACTTTTGAGGGCGAACGGTATGATCGTGCAGAGTACACTGAGCTGCATATATATGTTCAAGAAGTGGCCTTGCCCGATGTCTCCAAATATATCGGTAAGGCAATGTGGTTTCACTATTATGGCAGCCACAAACACTTGCGAAGACGCCGAAGCCATATTGAGCGTTGGTGGATTCACTCATGCTCCTGCGTCGTCTTAGCCGAGAAAGCGTTGACCGCCAGGTCGCTGCTGAGTGAGCGTTGTCCATGATTTGCGGCTTCGGGGTTTGTCGTTTGTAGAGGTAGCGTTTATCCGCTGCATATTTGTCGACTCAGAGTAAGTGTACAAGTAGGAAGGCAAGGACGGCAGTGACAATCAGTAATTCGTTTTGAAGAGCCCGTCACGATTGCGTGTGCTGCAGCAAGTACGGTGGTGTTCTCTATTTATGCTTCAGAGAACTGTATACCTGTGGGTTTATTGGCTTTGTCGAATGCTTGAAAACGTGTTTGTGCGTTGTGCGGTGCTTCCGTTATGGCTACTGTACCCACGTCGGAAAAGGCCAAGGTCCGTTTTAGGGCTAGTGTATACGCTGGCGCCGTTGCATATATCTAGCTAAGAAAGGGTAGGCCGACAGGACGCTTGCAGAGTCGGCTTTGCAGATACCTTTCCCGTCTGGTCTCACGTTTGCTTTGTGCTGTGGGCTTTTCTGCTCTGGCTATTTGTGGGGTGAGAGTACGTGGACAAGGAAACAGGCAGCAGGGGTTCCAAGGGCCGCCACGTTTTCATGAATGGGGCGCTACTGTTGCGAGCGTACCAGGAAGTACGCTTCGCTGGCGTACAGTACACTGAGCTGCATATATGTTGAAGTAGTGGCCTTGTCCGATGCCTCCAAATATATCGATAAGGCAATGTGTTTTCGCTATTATGACAGCCACACCCACTTGCTAAGACGCCGAAGCCATATTGAGCGTTGGTGGATTCACTCATGCTCCTGCGTCGTCTTAGCCGAGAAAGCGTTGACCGCCAGGTCGCTGCAGAGTGAACCTTGTCCATGTTTTGCGGCTTCGGGTTGTGTCTTTTGCAGATGTAGCGTTTATCCACTGCATATTTGTCGACTTAGAGTAGGTGTACAAGGAGGCAGGCAAGGACGGCAGCGACAATCAATAATTCGTTTTGAAGAGCCCGTCACGATTGCGTGTGCTGTAGCGAGTACGGTGGTGTTCTCTATTTATGCTTCAAAGAACTGTATACCTGTTGACCTGTTGGCTTTGTCGAATGCTTGAAAAGGTGTTTGTGCGCTGTGCGGTGCTTCCGTTATGGCTACTGTACCCACGTCGGAAAAGGCCAAGGTCCGTTTTAGGGCTAGTGTATACGCTGGCGCCGTTGCGTCTATCTAGTTAAGAAAGGGAAGGCCGACATGACGCTTGCAGAGTCGGCTTTGCAGATACCTTTCCCGTCTGGTCTCACGTTTGCTTTGTGCTGT
>NW_013548568.1:0-4229 GCF_000499425.1 Eimeria acervulina
AAATAGGCTGACAAACAACGGCAAATGGCAATTCCAGAGGAGTTGCCAACTGGGCACCAAGACGGTAACGCTCAGAGACTTGCCGTTGCGCCTGGTACAGTAGAGGAGGTTGTCGATTGCCCCTGCGTAGTGGCACACGCAACACGACGACGAACAAGGGCAACAGATTTTTAAAAAAGCCCATGCGCGGAATCTTTAGACGTCGCCCCAGACCAGCAATCTACGTCGACGCCCAGCACTGGAACATAGCACACGGACAGGACATCTAAAGATCCTCCTGCTCTGCCTGCAACACTCCCGCCAGATGCACAGGGACGGCTTCCTAGATACGTGCCGAGGGCACCTGCCTACCCCCTGACGCCACGCGTGTCTGCACGTGTAATACCACTTGCAAACAACTGACAGAGCAACCGAGAACAGCACTATGAAACCAGGCTGGTGCCCCTGTCCCATGAGGACGGTCACACCTTGGGCCTAGCAGCCGAGCATATAATGCAGGCGAACAACGCCCTCAGCCACCGCCCCCGGACCGTCTTACAATTACACACGAAGGAACTGCAGGGTCACTCACCGGTGGTGTGGCTTTCGGAGCACTCGCACCGTCTTCTCCCTGTTAAGAGCCAGTTGCAAGAGAGCAAACGCACCCACATAACGCATACGGCCCTCCACATCTGGCTGCTGCACATCATGAGGCTCAGATCTGCTACATAATAGTCTGACAAACAACGGCAAATGGCAATTCCAGAGGAGTTGCCAACTGGGCACCAAGACGGTAACGCTCAGAGACTTGCCGTTGCGCCTGGTACAGTAGAGGAGGTTGTCGATTGCCCCTGCGTAGTGGCACACGCAACACGACGACGAACAAGGGCAACAGATTTTTAAAAAAAACCATACGCAGCATCTTTCGACGCTTCCCCAGACCAGCACTCTACGTCGACGCCCAGCACTGGAACATAGCACACGGACAAGGCATGTAAACTTGCAACATTCCAAGCAGGTGCACAGGGGCGGCCTATTAAGAGGCTTGCTAAGGGCACCCCGACCGTCGGTGAAACATCGTGTCTTTAGTTTGATGGCGCTTGGGAACAACTGGCACAGCAACGACGAGAAACACTGTTAAACCAGGCTGGTCTGTCACATGAGAAGGGCGGCAGCTTGGGCCATGCAGCTGCGCATTGGGCGTCGACACAATGCGCCCTAAGGCACTTTCGCTCGACCGCCTAGCAGCTGCACATGAACGAACGGCCCAGAGACTAACCGGTGTTTCGCCACCATGTGCGGCCGCGCCGGTGCCCACCTGAAAAGACGCACTCGGAAAGGTGGCAGCGCCCCAAAGGAAAGCTAAAAAGGAAAGCTAGAAAGGAGGCAGGCAATGGAATATAGCCTAGGGGCATCATCTTGTCAGGGCCTATTATCGAGCCCCAAAGGGGAGCAAAAGACAGGAGAGATACTTACCAGTTCTTCGTAGGGTCCAGATACTCCCTGTCCAATGCCATCCACAAGAACAATGGGAAAATACGCAAAGCACCCTAAATGATGATGTTTAGCATGCATTACAAATATCTGAGTGCTATGACAAGTGGCGGGAATCGGCTACAACTGCCACGTCTGGGGAGCCCAGTGAAGTGGATTACCACGTCAAGATACTGAAGATCGCAAGCACACACATAGCAGTGCGCACGCCAGAACAAATATATATTTTAAAACTCTCACGAGTGTCGATAGAGATTCCTGCAAACATAAGTTTCTTGATCAATACAAGCATGTTCACTGATGTTAGCTTGGTTCCCAGAGTGTGGGCAGCAGCAATGACTGTAAAAGCTGTTACATTGCGGCGCATGCTACTTGAGTCATGACTTAATCTACGCAAAAGTATTTGCATCACGATTCTGTCTCTAGTCGGCACAGCCACATATGCAAACCTTGGCAACAACCTCGTCGACGCCGTCCATCAAGCTGTTTCCAAAACGAGGCCTCAGCTCCTCCCACGGCCTCTTTTTGTGTGTTCCCTGAAACCCCAGGATAGGCACCGCCGCATGGAACTTTCACATCAACAGCATTTGGACGAATCTCCGTAACACAAGGACGATGTTAAAGAACTTCGTCTAAGCTAAATTCCGGTCACCGACCACCCACAAACACTGAGGCGGCTGATCTATCTTTGTACACGTCTGTAATTCAAGCTACAACCTAGATGGCCAAGCGCCCCTGCATTTACTCATCCTCAAGCTGTAGACGTCACGCAGTGTGCCTCTTTGGGTTGAACCAGAGGTTGAGAAGTCTCTCACTCAGGGACTGAAAGGTCTCTAACCTCGGTCCGCTAAAGCAGCCACTCTGCATAACACCGGCTGCGCTTAGTCTGTCGCATTCAACCTATGAAGCTGCCATTAAATTAACGCCTGACTTACACCTCTACAACGTGGGTGACGCACAACACAGTAGGAGTGTACTCCCTCTACATGATGTGTGCTGGTACCAGAGGGGCGGCAACTGCTTGCATTCTCCTCTTACCTTGTCCCAAGATGACGGGCCAATCCCTTTGACGTATGTATTCCGTGGACCAACCTGCGCATCAGCAATTACAACTAAAATTAGCCTCACCGTTCGTGCGTTGTGTGGCGATCCAATTCCAGCAGGCTGGACGGGAAGGCCATAAGGCAGCATACGTTTACTGCCTCCGTTCGTCCAGAGAAAAAGCAGAATACAACCGACAAAAAAATGTTCCCCGCATAGCTACTGGCGTGTTCGCTGCCACGATGCTTACCGGCCTATTAAATTCGCCCTCCTGCATACCAGCCATCAACGCCTTGCCGATTGCATCCTGAGATCACACAATACTCCACAAAATATGGTCAAGGGCTGTGTGAAAAGAACTTAGCACAAACAAAACACACTCCTCGAGCTACCAGATTTTCTCCAACCGCAATTAGCTCGCTTGTGCATGCATATTGGTGGCACAACCGTCAAAGGCAACGGTGCACGGAAACTGCACAAGGCAAGCACGGGAGGGGAGCACAGACTAAAATGCCTTTTTTGTCAATTCAATTCATCTGCCTCAAATAATTTGATGGAGAAGGCATGCTTTCCAGGAGTCGTGAGCACGGAAGCCAGATTAGCAATCTACTGCGCTAACTTCTAGCTGAAAACGCAGCACCACAGCACAACCGCATGCAAATGATGCAAACCAGCGAAGCCGCATATTGGTTTGTAATCGTTTTTGTGTAGACTGAAGCTTAAGCGAGGGTGGCAGACAAATGCTTGAGCTAGAGGTGAGATGCGCGACGAGATGCTCACAGCGTTTTCCTCTGGGTCCTGGGTATCTTGGTCGTCAGTCGTCTGCAGCATCACACAACGAAGCCATGCAGGACCTAACATGTCAATAGATTGGAGGCAATTAAAACAGCGTGAACAGTGCCGTGCAGGGGTGCAGAGTTGGCAGGAGCTCCAATTCAGAAAAACTTGTCACAGCCTACTTTCCTGTCGCCCTTCTGCTGGTGTCTATCTATGATTTTCAGGACAATGTCCTTCACTTTCTTCCCGAGGCTCGTTTTACGTTCAGGTGCACGCTGAGCGGACACAAAGCCGGTTTAAACAGAATCAGAAATGAGTGTGGCACAGTTGCTTTGCATTGCAGGCCAACTTGAAGAACACTTTCAGGCCATCAGCCTTCAGACGAATATGGCTATTCCTCGCCTGCAGGTTCAAAATGCGCATACAAAACAAACTGCAAAATCGTGACATACCCTATAGCCACACATTCATTGTGGGCAGTCTCGCACAGCTTGTAAAGAAGTCATGCGCTTCCAAGCAACCACCCATTCGGTTCTCATGCACAGAAACATTGCCCACGAAATTCGCCTAGACTTCTAACCAAAGTCGCTTGCATAAATGTGCAAAGGGAGGTAAGGAACTCGGTGCGTTTAGACGATTCCAAGCTACTTATTCTGTGGAGATCACTATGCGACGATTTGTGAATGCATTAAACCATAGTACAGCATCATTACCAATCGGCTGCCGCGCAGACAAAGTATCAAAAAGCATAGTCTGTTACCGGCCAATTGTTTTCAAGCAATCGAAGGAAAGTGGAAATTCGTCTAGAGTATAATGCGATACCGCAGCTGCCGAGGCCAGTCCCGGATATTCTGCAAGCACACAGGCGGTCGCACAGCCAGCGATATCCCAAAGCAGCTCAAGCATATTAGCGTGGACGGCGCAGTCGCGTCAGTAGA
>NW_013548567.1:0-2835 GCF_000499425.1 Eimeria acervulina
TATATATATGTTGTTTGGTGGCTATATAAAGGCGTAAACCCTTGAGGGTTTGATGCTGCTGTTTATCTCAGACCCTGTCTTCAAGAAGGGTTTAGCGAGCTAAAGCTGCACCCTTTTGCAGAGGAAGGAGACACGGAGACAGTTCGTTGCTGGAGAGCCCTCAAGCTGTCTCTCCTCCTCCTCCATGCTGTTTCTCAGGTAGGATTTAGGGTTTAGGGTTTAGGGTTTAGGGTTTAGGGTTTAGGGTTTAGGGTTTAGCGTTTAGGGTTTAGGGTTAAGGGTTAAGGGTTTAGAGTTTAGGGTGTAGGGTTTAGGGCTTAGGGTTTAGGGTTAAGGGCTTAGAGTTTAGGGTGTAGGGTTTAGGGTTTAGAGTTTAGGGTTTAGGGTTTAGGGTTTAGGGTTTAGGGTTTGTGATATGGTTGGGGTTTGTTTAATTCAGGAGCGCTGTTCATACGGTTCATTAGGGTGGACTGAGGCATATTGTTTTACTCGGGGGGATTTGGGGGCTTCTTTATGTCTGTTGAGGTGCCTATACACCTCAACTGCTGCTTCAGCTGCTGCTGCTGCTGCTGCTGCTGCTCCTCTTCGTCGTCTAATCACTGATATATCGCACGGCGGCCGCCTCACCTCTCATTGGGATGAACGATGTCTACGGTGTCTCGCTAACTTATTTATTCAAGAAGAGCTGGTTCTAGATCCAAATGCGTTTGCAAATAAAGGTTTGTTAAACACACACACTTCTCCTTTAGGGTTTAGGGTTTAGGGTTTAGGGTTTAGGGTTTGGGGGTGCTGGCTAGGGGTTTTGGTTTATGATTAGGTTTGTTTGTTGCATAGGGTTTATGGCTGACTGTTCGTTGTCTGATAGGGTCTTTAGGGTTTAGGGTTTAGGGTTTGCTGTGTGGGAGTTAGGGTTTAGGGTTTAGGGTTTAGGGTTTGTGTGCAGGTTTAGGCCCGATTGGCGTGGAAGCGGATTTAGATGCTGCTTTTGCTGCTCTTCAATCTCAAGCTGCTGTGTCTCCTGAGTTATTAGGGTTGTCTCCTTCTGCTGCTGTGCTGCTGGAGAGAGACAGAGGGAGAGAGTTGCTGCAGCTGCTGCAAGGGTTGCAGCCTCTGTGAGACCCTCAGGGTTTAGGGTTTTGGGTAAAGGGTTTAGGGTTTTGGGTAAAGGGTTTAGGGTTTAGGGTATAGGGTTTAGTGTTTAGGGTTTAGGGTTTAGGGTTTAGGGTTTAGGGTTTAGGGTTTGTGCTGCAGGGAAGCAGCAGCAGCAGGAGGCTCTGCTGCTGAGCACCTGCTGCTCCCGCAAGTTGAGGAGATGCAGCAGCGAGTTAGCAGCTGTCTCCTAATGCTGCAGCAGCCGCAGCAAGTGGATGTCTCTAAAGCTGTCGCTGAAGCAAAAGAAGCAGCAGCAGCAGCAGCAGCAGCAGCACCAGCACCAACAGCAGCAGCAGCAGCAGCTCCAACAGCAGATACAGACGCAGAACACGATATGCTCAACAGCAGCACCAGCACCAACAGCAGCAGCAGCAGCAGCTCCAACAGCAGATACAGACGCAGAACACGATATGCTCAAACAGCCACAAGATGCACTCGGTAAAAACCCTAAACCCTAAACCCTAAACCCTAGGCAAAACGGCAACGACATCAACGGAGACACAAAAACGACTCAAAAATAAAGTTGTAACACCCTAAACCCTAAACCCTAAACCCTAAACCCTAAACCCTAAACCCTGAAGCCTATTGGATACGAAGAACTAAAGAAGCAAAACGCCAGCCACCTGCATGCCCAGGCGGTAGATCTGAGGGTTTCAGGATCTAACCCTAAACCCTAAACCCTAAACCCTAAACCCTCGACTTTGAGCTTAACACCTAATGCTTTCTTCGCTGTATTGGGGTTTAACTCCCTCCTGTCATACTGGTTATTCTCTAGGGTTTAGGGTTTAGGGTTTAGGGTTTGGGGTGTATGTACAGGTGTTTTCTTGCTGCAAGAAAGGTCGCGGTTTACTTCTCTTTTACAAACCCTTCACCAAACCCTCGAGCAGCTTCGGCTAACAATGAAAGGACTCGTTGCCTCTTCCCCAGCAACAGAATCTCTACTAGAAGCTATCAGCAAAAACCGCGTAAACCCTAAACCCTAAACCCTAAACCCTAAACCCTAAACCCTCAGCAGAATCTCTATTAGACGCTATCAGCAAAAACCGCGTAAACCCTAAACCCTTAACCCTCAATAGAATCTCTATTAGAAGCTATCAGCAAAAACCGCGTAAACCCTAAACCCTAAACCCTAAACCCTCAACAGAATCTCTATTAGAAGCTATCAGCAAAAACCGCGTAAACCCTAAACCCTAAACCCTCAACAGAATCTCGATCAGACGCTATCAGCAAAACCCACGTAAACCCTAAACCCTAAACCCTAAACATAATCTCTATTAGAAGCTATCAGCAAAACCCGCGTAAACCCTAAACCCTAGGGTTTATAGTTGTTAGATTTTTAGGTTTTATATTTTAGAATTGGGGTTTATATGACTTTGTTAATTAGGGTTTACGCGTTTCTATTAATTAGGATTCTTTACGGTTTATATGAGGGTTTATTAGGGTTTACGAGGGTTTATATTGTTTTAAGAGGGTTTATTAGGGTTTCTATTAGCTTGATTGCTTTAGGGTTTATAAGGGTTTACTAGGGTTTATTATAAATTAGGGTTTTTGAATTAGGGTTTTACAAATTAGGGTTTATAATGAATTAAAGTGTATATAGCTAAGGTTTTAAAGTGTTTTGTATGGGTTTAAAAGGGTGTTTACAGATATAGGCCTTCATTAGGGTTTAGGGTTTAGGGTTTA
>NW_013548566.1:0-2145 GCF_000499425.1 Eimeria acervulina
ACCTCCACACACACAACCACTGACCTTCCTCCAACATTAGCTGCCCGTCTTGCCCTATGCAAAGGCATCCACTCCAACAAATATCGCCCACTCAAAGCCTCCACACCAACTCCCAACATACCACTCTGCTCCTTCCTAATCGCAACCCATACTCATAACCCGGCGCATCTTAACACACACTTTAGATTATATTTCCCCCATTTAGCTTCCCCCCATCCCCCACTCAATGCACAGCGCTGCAGTTGCCAAATCCAATGCAGTGTTCAACACACAGCTAAGCCTGATCTTGCATTTACGCGCACGTGCTGCGTGGCAACATACCCTGAACGCTACACAACCTAGCATGAACCACCGCACAGTATTCCAGCCTCCATCACCACCAACGCACACCAGCGCATCGCTTCCTCAAACGCTCCACTAAATACCTGCTCAACCGCAAAATGACACACTGCTCCACCTACACAACCCCTGACCTTCCTCCAACATTAGCCGCCAGTTTTGTCGTATGCAAGGGCATCCACCCCAACAAATATCGGCCACTCTAATCCTCCTAACCAACTCCCAACATACCACTTCGGCTCCTTCCTAATCACAATCCCTAAAGTGAAACCGGCCGCTTCTCGTCACACACTTTACACTGTATTATCCCCATTTAGCTTCCCCCTACCCCCCACGCAATGCACAGAGCTGCAGCTGCCAAATCCAATGCAGTGTTTGACAGACAGCTAAGCCTGATCTTGCATCTATCCGCACCAGCTGGGTAGAAATATACGCTGAACGCTACACAGCCTACCATGAACCAGCAAACAGTATCCAGCCTCCCTTACCGTGCAATCACACCAGCGCACTGCGTCGTCAAACGCACCACTAAGTACCTGCTCAACCACAAAATGACACACGGCTTCACCTACACAACCCCTGACCTTCCTCCAACATTAGCTGCCCGTCTTGTCCTATGCAAGGGCATCCACTCCAACAAACGTCGGCCGCTCAAATCCTCCTAACCAACTCACGGCATTCCACTTCGGGTAATTCCGAAACACTACCCATAACCCAAACTCCACCGCTTGTTGTCACATCTGTTACAATATATTGCCCCCATTTAGCTTCCCCCCGCCCCCACGCAATGCACAGCGCTGCAGCTGCCAAATCCAATGCAGTGTTTAACACGCCGTTAAGCTTGATCTTGCATTTATCCGCACCAGCTGCGTGGCAATATACGCTGAATGCTACACAGCCTAGCATGAACCACCAAACAGTATCCAGCCACCATTACCGTTTACGCACACCAGCGCATCGCTTCCTCCAACGCACCACTAAATACCTGCTCAACCCCAACATGACACACTGCTCCACCTACACAACCCCTGACCTTCCTGCAATATTAGCTGCCCGTCTTGCCCTATGCAAAGGCATCCACCCCAACCAATATCGCCCACTCAAGTCCTCCTAACCAACTCCCAACATGCCACTTTGGCTTCTTCGTAAACACAACCCATACTCAAAAACCCCCCGCTTCTTGTCACACACCTTACACTATATTACTCGCATTTAACTTGCCGGCACCCCCGGCACAATGCACCGCGGTGCAGCTGCCAAATCCAATGCAGTGATTAACACACAGTTAAGCCTGATCTTGAAATTACGCGCACTTGCTGCGTGGCAGGATACGCTAAACGCTACATAGCCTAGCATGAACCAGTACACAGCATCCGGCCGCCATTACCGCACACGCACACCAGCGCAATGCTTCCTCAAACGCACCACTAAATAGCTGCTCAACCACAATATGACAGCGTGCTCCACATACACAACCCCTGACCTTCCTCCAGCATTAGCTGCTCGTCTTGCCCTATGCAAAGGCATCCACTCCAACAAATATCGCCCACTCAAATCCTCGTAACCTACTCCCAACATGCCACTTCCGCTCCTTCCTAATCACAAACCATACTCAACAACCCGCCGCTTCTTGTCACACGCTTTTCACTATATTGCCCCCATTTACCTTCCCCGCAGCCCCCACTCAATGCATAGCGCTCCAGCTGCCAAATCCAATGCAGTGTTTAACACACAGCTGGCCTTCATCTTGCATTTATGCGCACTTCCTGTGTGGCAATATACGCTGAACGCTACACAGCCTAGCAT
>NW_013548565.1:0-3404 GCF_000499425.1 Eimeria acervulina
GTGAAGTGCCCGTCTTTCTACACCGCCGGTGAGGAAGGGCGACAGCTTTTCTGGCGCTGCTTCTGGAGTTGCACTAGTAAGAATGTGGCCTCATCAAACGATTTGTAGAATGATAGCCAGGGGCTTCTTCCCGTTTGGCCTCATCAAACGATTTGTAGAATGATAGCGAGGGGCTTCTCCTCGGTTGCATCCTCTTGGAGCAGAATGCCTGTGCCGACGATAGTCTACGGTTGGACGCAAGTACAAAGGCAAGCTCAGATTTCCATTAGCAATGGCTGTCGAAAAATTTCACAGTATAGGGAGTCCGTTAAAAGCCCAAATGGCGAAATAACTAGTTACCTAACAAACTAACGATTCGCCAGAGATAAAAAACCGGATAATCAGTAGCACTGCATAATTCAGCTGACCTCGCCCCTTGCCTGCAGTTGTCACTGCAGAGTAAAATATTAGGTCTCTGGGAGATGTGAGGCGCCTCTCCTGCTTTACAATTGCTCTCGCTGCAACTTCTGATGCAAAACAAACTTTACATCCAAGCATAGCCAAGCCCCCTCCCAGTGCACGCACTAACGCCTTGGGCAGTTGCTGAACACATTATAGCACGCAAAAGCCGATGCATCTACCAGCCGCCCAAGTATCCGTCTACACCTGCTCTCCCCCCCAACACAAACAACGTCAGCACTCGTGCGGGGTACCCCCAACAAAAAGCACATGCATTTGGACTGTGCTCGCGCACCGGGCAACCAAGAATTGTACAGAAGAATAAGGATGGCGGTGAGATACCTTTTTCATGTGCTTCTGCACAATCGGTGCTACTAACTGCAAGCGCGGCAGGTCTCGAAACTGGCGTGGGCCACTGGCATGAAGAAGCTGTCTTTGTATCGTGCCATTGTTTGGAGCTCCCCCTTACTGCGGGCACCCCTGCTTACACAATAATGCAAGATGATCTAGGGCCAGTGGGAAGCATCAAAGAACGCGCGACGCCCACTACCAAGTGTAACGAAAGTCGTCTACCATGGCTTAGCTGCGATAAAGAAAAAATTAATTAAGAATAGAGTCTCTTAAAAGCTAGCTGGAATCATCCCACATTTTCCAGATGCACAACGGCGTAGAGGCTGGCGTTAGTAAGGGGAGAAGGCGACCTGCCACGAGCTGCAGCGCACCTTGCAGGACGCTTAATGCAAGGAAACCCCATATGGAAGCGCAAACAAGCCTTCTTTGCATGAATTAGCATTGACTCTCACACTGTAGTGCCGGAGGGACTGCAACTTCAGTGCGCAAGCAGGAGGGATGTGAGAGGTTTCGAATTAATGAATTCAGCAAACTGTTCTCTGCTTTTTTGAAGAGCTCGGTGGTAGTTTTTTTGCTGTAGAGAAAGTTCGCATTTTACTAAATTGATACAGTGGGTAGGAGGCTATGCTAAAAGGTTGGCCTCCGCATCAACAGTGCAGCCTGCGAAGGCTGGGAGTGAAGGCTCGCCCTGGCCGTCTGGGTCAGCTATTGGCTGGGATGTTCGTGGTAGCACAGAGAAATGGAAAGGGCATTTCCTGTGTGACCTCAGTCAAACAATTCCCTCTTTTTGTGCTCTTCTTGCGCAAGTAAGGACATGCTTGTTTGTCAGGGTGCCGGGATAAGATTCTTGACTGTCCGCCTTGCTAGGTCTTTCTAAAATCAATAACTTCTTTTCTTCGCTGCTCAGGGGGAAGCACCTGTTCCAAAATAATCCCATGCTTGTTTCCAACTTCTTTCGCGTTTACCAGTGTAAACTGAATTCTGTTGTGCACATGGGACTGGCTAAGATACGGGCAGATCGCCGATACATGTATGCATGTACGGCAAGCAAATCATGAGCAAACTGAGATCCCAGCGCTCAGGACTACCAGGACTAGGCTACAACATGTTTTCGGCATGCAGGCAATTTTTAGATGGAGATTGCAGAGGGCCACGCTATATGGCTGTCCATGCTCTCCGGTAAGCAAAAGTCGCAATTGAGTTGCATTTATGGTAAGCGGTAAGGGCAGAATAGACTGCTAAAAGGAAGTGGCAAAGGCTCTCACTTGAGCCTACACCCAACAAGCTAGAAGGGCCTTAGTTGCAGTCATCGGGGTCAAGGCACGAAGGACGCACAGGTATTAATAGGGATTTTTGCTCACTTTCCATGCGGGAGGCCTATATTTTTTCTCAGCTAAGCCAACTGACTCTCGTTCCAAACGAAACAAAATGGCTGTGGCCTCCCCGAAGTCGATATTGTACTTCTACTTGCGTGCACGTTGGCCACGAAGGGCTAGGTAGACGCTGAACGATTGTCTCCTGTGTCAACACGCATAGCCTAAGCTGGCATATGTATGTGTGTGCGTGGAGTTCCCTTGCAGCAGGAGTTGCAGCAAGGCGTGCTGCAACTAAAAACTGACCGCCTCCACTCAGTTGTACCGCTGTACCCAGGTTGACAGGAGACTGGACAGGAGGTCAGATGCAGATTGTGCAATTGTTCTCTCAAGTATTTCGATTGCAGTACAGTTCACGAACGCCCTTTGCAACGAGAGTTGGCTATATTATCCGAGGACCGCTGAGAGTTGTAATCGAGCCGAGAGAATAGCAGCTCCTAAACAGCACGAAACCTCCGCGCCCGTCGGCAGTCGTTCTGGGAGCATCTGCTCAACGGCCAGGTGCTAGGAAAGGGGGGGCGGCCTGACGCTCAGAATATGCATGTATAAAGGAATGTTGAGGGCAAAATAGTTCCTTGCAACTTATGCTGCACAGACCCTTTTCAAGCTAGCACAGCCAAACTCCATGGTGCGGCCTGCACCAACACCGTAGACAATTGGTGCACTTCAGCTTGCGTGCAGATTCCCTACTAAGGCCGCGTATTTATTCACGTACAAACTTGCGATACTCTATGCTAAAACGTCACCAGGGGTCTCGTACGCACGTTGTATACGGCATGGAAAGGGTAGCATGAAGCCGCCTACCGCCCCCTACAACTAGGAGGGAGCATTCCCTATTAAAGAGCTTATCTTTGTATAGAAGCCTTAATCGATAAACACACAGCAATCTCCAACAAAAGCACCCTTAATGCCCGAGAGGAAAGCTGCAACACACCCGTGCAACAATATTCGGTTGGCACCATGCGCCTGCAAACTTCTCTGCACACTGGAGCAGAGAAGAATTGCTCACTCCTTTGCACGTCTTTCCTGTAATTGAAGCTCAACTCAGTCAATGCGAACCTGAACTGCTCTTACATTATGCAAGGCACGGTCCTCAGCAGCACCGGTCGTGCTAGGCGCGCTGCCTTCGGCAGCCCTGGGCAGGCAGATAAGGAACCCGACTGAAACTACAGCGAATGGGTACTTACGGTGGAAGACGAAAAATTCAATTGGAAAAATGCCCAGCAAATATTATGAGAATAA
>NW_013548564.1:0-2953 GCF_000499425.1 Eimeria acervulina
TTAATATAACTAATATAATTAACATAATTAATATCATTAATTAATACTTAATATAATTTTAATTAATATAATTAATAAACCTAATATAATTAATATAATTAATAAACCTAATACAACTAATACAATTAATAGAATTAATAGAATTAATATAATTAATATAATTAATTAATATACTTAATTAATAATATATATATATATATATACCTCATACTCTTCCATCCGTTGTTTATTTATTGCTCTTGTTCGATAAGCAGCTTCTTCAGAGCCGTAGTATTTTTTATATTGAAGCTCTTCTAATAATTTCGCGAGTCCTAACGCCATGCGTCTAACCTATAAAGAAATGATTAAAATAAATATAAATAAATTATAATTAATTTCGTTCACTTCAGTAATGCAGTATATGCATTCTATATATAAAGAAACAGAAGCAAAGATAAACAGAAAGTGATAAAGAAACAGAAAGACGAAGACAGAAAAAGAAAGAAACAGAAAGAAGACAAAGAAATAGATATATATGTATATTATATATAATGTATATAATATATCTATATCTATATATATATCTATTTCTATATATATATAGAGAGAGAGAGATAGAGAACGGAGAGAGACAGATAAACAAACAAACAAAACAAATAAAATAAGACTAAATAAAATAATTAAACAAACAAAATAAAATAAAATAAAATATAATAAAAATATTAATTTATTTACTTGGGGCCGAGAGAAATTGAAGATAAGAGCAGGTAGAAGCTGACGCGAATTTAACTTCGAGCAGAGCGACAACAACTTCTGCAGTAAAAATAAATAAATTAATTAAATAAAATAATTAATTAAATAAATTAAATAAATAATTAAATTAAATAAACAAACTAATTAAATATATACATTTAATTAATCGCGTTAAAACAAACCCAGATGCAGGAGGATATATCAAAAAATAATAAAACAAAATAAACAAAATAAAATATCAGCATAAAACAAACAATTAAAATAATAAAAGAAGAGAGAAGAAAAACGAACAGCGACACCAACAACAAACAAACAAACAAATAAAATAACAGAGACAGAGAGAGAGAGAGAGACAGAGAGAGAGACAGAGAGACAGAGAGAGAGAGACAGAGAGAGAGAGAGAGAGACAGAGAGACAGAGAGAGAGAGAGAGAGACAGAGAGAGAGAGACACAGAGAGAGAGAGAGACAGAGAGACAGAGAGAGAGAGAGAGACAGAGAGAGAGAGACAGAGAGAGAGAGAGACAGAGACAGAAGCAAAAATAAAAAGAAGAGAGACAGCACCGACAGCACAAACCCAACTAAGAAAAGAAAAACGTATAATAAAAGACAATCAATTAAGAATAATAAATAAATAAATAAATAAATTAATTAATTAATTAAATTAAATAAATAGAACAAACCTCTGCATCAAGATAAGCACGAGGGAAGATGTCTCTGTCTCGTATTGCTTTGAGAGTGCCTCTGTATTTATGTTCATTATTCTTTTTAAGCTTTGTTTGTTCTGCTGCTTGTTCTAATCTCTTCATCGGCGTAAAGTATATTAAATCTTCAACCCAGGATGCATGCACTTCCTGAAGATCTTCTTGTAAAGAAGAGAAGGCTTCAAATGATATTTCTTTTGTTTCTCGCAATAAATAAACAAAACTTTCTCGCATTGTTTCCCAGTACAACCTAAAAACAAACAACAAATACAAATATAAATATAAATTAGTTATTTATTTGTTTATTTTATGAATTGTATTTATCTATTCTTCTATTTTTAGATTATCTTCTTTATTTCTTTATTTATTTATTTATTTATTTATTTATTTATTACTGGCTTTTGTTTATTATTTATTATTTTATATGTTATTGTTATTATTAAGTAAAACAAACTAGCACAAGAATAAAAGAAATCAATAAAATAAAAAGAAAACAAATCAAAGAAAAACAAACAAAACGAATAAACAAATAAACAAATAAACAAATAAACAAACAAACAAACAAATAAACAAACAAACAAACAAACAAACAAACAAATAAACAAACAAATAAACAGATAAATAAATAAACAGATAAATAAATAAACAGATAAACAAACAAATAAACAAACAAACAAGTAAATAAACAAACAAAGCGTATCATCTAACCTATATTGTTTCTTCGTAATTGCTACAGTCCCTTCAAAGTAAAAGTTAGGATTAAACATCTCAGAAAAATAATGCGATGGGCCGAGCAAACTTTTCAAAGAAAAATAAAATTGAAGAGCGTCTTGAGGAGGTAAATAAAAATCTTCTGCTAAGCCTTCTCCTAGCACCTACAAAGATATATATATAAATATATATAAATATATAAATATATATTTATTTAATTTATTTATTTAATTTGTTTATTTATTTATATTTGTTTCATGCAACCAAAATAAAAGAAATAAAATCCTCTTTTTTGTAAACGTGCAGATATATATATATATATAAATATACATATAGATATAGAGAGATATATATGCATGTATACGTATATATACATACATATAATATATATATATATATATATAGACAGAGAGAGAGAGAGAGACAGCTAAAGCGAGAGATTGTTTGTGCTTACTTTATTATAATGAAGAGCAGCAACAGGGTTGAAAGGGATAATATTTTTTTCGTCATAAACATGCATGTGCAAATCGCTAAATCTTTCGGAGTGCGTTATATAACGAATGTCGCTGTGAGGTGAAGAGCGTCTAAGCCAAGACAAGAATGAAGCCGCATTGCCGACCTGAACAAATAAATAAATAAATAGATTAATTAATTAATTAATTAACAAATAGACAAATAAATTAATTAATTAATTAATTAATTAGTTAATTATGACAGAAAGAAATCCATTAATACGATATTTTTATTTTTATATTTATATTTATATTTATATTTATATTTATATTTATATTTATATTTATATTTATAT
>NW_013548563.1:0-2576 GCF_000499425.1 Eimeria acervulina
CGGGGCCCCTCCTGCCGCCCCAGAGCCCCCGATCCCACCTCCGCCAGGAGCCCCTTCTCCCGCCCCACAGCCCCCGCTCCCACCTCCTCCAGGGTCCCCCCCTCGGGCCCCGCCTTCTTCTTTACATCTGCCTGGTTCGGGGGCCCCCTCCGGTGCAAAGGGGGGCAGAGATGCTGTTGCTAATGCGGAAGCTGCAGCTTCGCCGGGGTCTCCAAACGCATTTCTTGATGATATTAAAAGAGGGGTCAAACTCAAGAGACTCTCAAGTATATACACCACTAATGCACAGACACTGCTGCTGCTGGCTGCTGCTGCTGGCTGCTGCTGCTGCTGCTGCTGCTGCTGGCTGCTGCTGCTGCTGTTGTTTGTGCTGCTGTTTCTGGTGGTGTTGATGCTTCTGTTGTTTCTTTTGCTGCTTCTGCTGGTGCATTTAAAGGAACATATATGTATGCATGCATGCATGCATGCATGTATGTATCTATGTATGCAGCGGTTAAGAGGGGTTCGCAGAAGAGGTTGAGGCCCCGTCCAGCTGAGGGTATAATGGGGATATTAGAAACTGCTATATCACGGAGGGGCCGCACATTTCAGGTGCTCGAAGAGTCTGACGAAGAGGATGAGTTCGATGAAGCTGACTGGGGTAGATAGCAGCAGTCAGCAGCAGCAGCTAGTAGCAGTCAGCAGCAGCAGCTAGTAGCAGTCAGCAGCAGCAGCTAGTAGCAGCCACCAGCAGGGAGAAGCAGTCAGCAGCAGCAAGCAGCAGCGAGCAGCTGCGAGCAGCAGCTAGCAGTAGCTAGTTGCAGCTAGCAGCAGCTAGTTGCAGCTAGCAGCAGCTAGTATGCAAAGACACAGAGAAGAACAGCAGGGGATAAGAAAGGAGCAGAGCAACGAAGAAGAAGACTGAGAAAATAACTGAGGGGTCCTCAGTGCTCAGCAGTTTTCATACATACATCTTTCTGCCAGGCAGAGAGAGACAGCAGCAGCAGCAGCAACAGCAACAGCAGCAGCAACAGCAGCAGCAACAGCAGCAGCAGCAACAGCAACAGCAGCAATAGCAGCAAGTTCAAGTCCTGTTCTTGTATCTGTGCTGACGTTGTAGACAAGGAATAATCATCGGCACTGTGAGAAGCAGCAGCAATTGCAGCAGCAGCAGCAGCAGCAGCAGCAGCACATTGATCCCTCCTTCGAAGCCTGTGCAGCAGTTTGTTGTCATGCGGAAGCACATTTTGCTTCTTCTTTACTTTTAATACCTGAGACTGGCGGAGTAGCAGAGGGCAGCTCTCTCTGTCTCTGTCTCAGTCTCTATCTCTATCTCTCTTTCTTTATCTCTATCTCTCTCTCTCGGATAATATTATCGCCTCTGTTTATCTGTCTCCTTCTTCGTCTGTTAGTGCGTCAAACTCTCTCTTCGTCTCATTGTCTCTTCACTTCCTCTCGCTGTTTGTTTTATGCAAATGTTTCGCCTTTTTGAAGCCAAATACCATCAAGATGAGGTATCTGCTGCTGCTGCTGCTGCAGCAGCTGCTGCTGCAGCTGCTGCTGCTGTTGCTGCAGCAGCAGCAGCAGCAGCATGTAGGTACACCTCGTAGCAGTTTTATACTGGCATTACTTTAACAACTGCTGATGGGTTAGAAGATATCCCTTCAATTAGTCTTTACCGCCTTATGATGTTTTTCAGCCAGTTTGCGAGCATTAATTATATTTGCATATAAATATACAAAGGGGGGCCCCTCCTACTGTGAAGCTCAGGGAGACTTCTAAAGCTGAAGACTTCTATTTATTCATTAGGGGGCCCCCATATAGAAGGGTTTATTCATTAGGGGGCCCCCCAGTAGAAGGGCTTATGCTTTAGGGGGCCCCTGTCAAAGGGCTTATACTTTAGGGGGCCCCTGTCAAAGGGTTTATACTTCAGGGGGCCCCCTATCAAAGGGTTTATACTTTAGGGGGCCCCCTTATAGAAGGGTTTATACATCGAGGGGCCCCTGTCAAAGGGTTTATACATTGAGGGGCCCCTGTCAAAGGGTTTATACTTTGGGGGGCCCCTGTCAAAGGGTTTATACTTTGGGGGGCCCCTGTCAAAGGGTTTATACTTTGGGGGGCCCCTATCAAAGGGTTTATCCCTTAAGGGGGCCCCCGTATCAAAGGGTTTATACTTTAGGGGGCCCCCTATCAAAGGGTTTATACTTTAGGGGGCCCCCTATCAAAGGGTTTATACATTAGGGGGCCCCCTTATAGAAGGGTTTATACTTTAGGGGGCCTCTACCCCTTGATGCAGTCTTAGCGCATCTAATAAAATATGCTTCAGTCTTTGCATGCATTTAAAGAGGCTTCACAGCCAAACATCTTCCCCATACAAATTCTTTTCTTTACGCAGTCGTAGCAGCAGCAACTGAACCCAGACTTGTAAAGCCCTACAGCAGTAGCAGAAGCAGCAGCTGCTGCAGCAGCAGCAGCTGCTGCAGCAGCAGCAACAGCAGCATATCTACATATATATATATATATATATATATGTTTCTCTGGAGTTCAGTTCCTTTAGCTGCATCTTAAAACCCATATATATATATATATATATATAT
>NW_013548562.1:0-3932 GCF_000499425.1 Eimeria acervulina
AGCCGAAGGAGCATAGAAGCCTCACAGGCGACTGCGAAAGAGCATGAAGGGCCGACAACGCGCTTCATGCAGCCAAGAGGAGTTTGGAACTTTCAGTGGCACTTTGGTAGATGATCCGAAGTCATATACACGGTAGGAAATACCGCATGCAGGCCTGCTACCCGTGTCAACATTGTGTTTTTCACAGTGCATTGCAGAAGGGCGACCCACGCACACTACACTTGGTACAGATTGAATATTGGCATCATATTCGGCGAGACGCGCGTTACCCAGTTCTTTGCTGTGATGTGCAGAATTTGCTGCGTAGCCCACAGGAGAGTTTGGACGAAGAGCTTCTAGTGAAGCGCAAAAAGACTGCCGGAGCAGGCAGCACCACCGGAGTTTATACGCAACGTTGGAAACAGCACGAATCTGATCAGGGATTCCAGGACAGGGCAAACGATGGAGAGAACGAAAAGGTGAACAAGCAGTGGTATCTTGCGTAATCTGCCTATGGGGAATATGTAGGTCATGTCGAGAATTGACGTACAGTATGGAACTATATCACTCTTCGTTCTCGTAACCTATCGTTGGACTACAGGGCTGGGCTTTCCTTCTTTGATGGGTGCCATATATTGCGAAAAGCAAATTCCACACTGGGGCAATGAACAGTGTTTCTTATGGGGTTTAATCGTCTCTCGTCAGTGTGGCCCCGGCGTGTGCATCTGCGTCTACAGGTGTGCATTGTCACAGCTGGTGTTCATTTCTCATGTACAGAGGCTTCCTTTTCCCTTGCTTGTGCTTGGAGACCGTACTTAGATACTAAGCTTCTTTTCAGATTCTGTTGATTTTTTGGAATAAACACCTAGGGTCCGGCTAACCGTGCCGTCTGCTCCGGCGGGCGTATTAGGAGGCCCTCCCGGTTTCGCTCCTGAGTTGTCCATGCGGGTCGCCGGGAAAATGGCTTCTCGGCTATCACTTTAACCCACGGGTAATTGAAGAGTTTTGATGCTAGACAGACGGCCTCACACGCAAGCCTTGCAGTTTTGTCGTGCTCCTTGGTTTGCTCGCTGTACCATGGTGCATACTGAGTTAATACGTATACTTGGGTGCAGGAAGCAAACTAGGCACTACGCAATTATTTCACCCTTGTCTAATGTCCTCCCTCTTCCAAGCCTGTGGCTGTTGGGCTGCTCTGCGTACGACGCCCCAGAAAAGGGTGGAAAACCAGCTGTTTTAGGGAAGCACCCGTCTTTTGCTCACACCACTCGTGCGATGATGTCAAACACTGTGTGTCTTTGTGGCTATTCGGCGGCAGCTAGCATATTAAATCACCTTCCCACTTTTTGGGATATCCCCACTGCTTTTCGTACTTTGTGAGCTGTCCAATTCAAGCGGGTACAAGGTACGTATTTCCACCGTTCCTCTGGGCAACAAAGGCTGCTCGAATTTTCTACAGTAAGACCAAAGGAGCTGTCCCCGTGGGACACCTCCTTTGATCTTAGTCGGGGACTCGATGGAGGAAACTACGAACAAGTCAACCGAGTTTAGAATAACTGGTTGCTTTTATAGAATCCTTATTTAATGCAGTTGAGTCAATGTTGAAGGCGAGGAAAGAAGAAACGCGACATCTGCCGTCAGCAGCCCCCCTTCTCCGCCGCCCTGTCCTTGAGGGTTCTAGAACTTTGCTACCCACGCATGTGAGGAGCCTTGAGCTGCCACGTTAAGTCTGCAGCAAAATATGTTTTGCCGTTAAATTGTCCGTACTGGGCCAAGCCGCGAGGAGATATTGCCTGTCAGCTACCGACTCCCGTTCTGGACAACGACTGGTGAGGTAGAAATCCACGCTCTGATAGCCCTGAAGCACCTACAATCCGAAATTCGCTTACATTCTCATATTGAGGCTTTTGGCCGAACTCATGCTGCGCTTCGCTACTAGCAGCTAGCCGTCCCGTTGCATTTCCAATGTCTTCCACACCAGTTTCTGGGTATCCGAGAGTGCAAAGAAGAGACCAGCTAGTGAAAGGAGAATCAGCGCAGACATCGACAACCGGAAGTATTGATGTTGGAGATTAGCGAGTCGCCGTGCATGTAATGGACGCATTCTCCTGAGGCCCACAAAGCGGCAAGTGGCCCAACTCGTCTCCCCCGGTTTTTGCAGTTCATTCGGGTTCCTCATCCTCTACAGGGCACTTCACCGCGTCCAGTTCCATGCGGAGTGGGGTATAAACTTACTGGAGCTTCCTGTCGAAGGCGAGGGTTGTCCTTGACACCGCCACCGCAAGGCTTGTTTTGCACCACCGCTGTTTTCTTTCATCCGCTTTTTACTGCAGTTTCTCGAACGCTTATGCTGAGTCTGCTTCTCCAGATGGCAGTATCAGCCCGTACGTTTCCGAGTGTGTTCGCTTATTGTAATGCGGTGATCCCAGTGCAGGCACGCCCACACCAGCTAAATTAGGCGCTGCACACCGGTTAGATGTAGGGTTTCATTATGGTAGGTTATTGAAGGTCAGCCTTCTGTGCATCTGCCCCTGAAAATGCCTTTCCGTGAAAGCCCGCCGATCCCTCACCTTGCGAGAAAGTTAGAGCTACGATGAAATTTACATCACCATCTGTTTTGAGATTACACTCTGCCGCACAAACTGCAGAACAGCTCAACTTTAAGGATAGGTTTCTTTTACTATATTTAGCCCTCCAAATGTAGAAGAAAACGCAAGTCCAGATGCCCCCACGATGTAGAGGAGACTTGCCTTCTCTGAGTGTGGGCTCAAGGCACTGCGTTGGCGTGGTTCATTGATGTGCAACCAGCAGGGATAGCACCAACACTGAGCAGCAGCTCTACCCTTTTCTAGGCCTGTAACTCATTTTCTGTGTGAGCTTAAGGGCAGCCCATTTGCTCCTGTAGGCGGCTCGTCGTTTGACGTGTGCAGCTTGGCCTCAAGGGTGGCAACGCGTCTAGGAGTGAGTGGCAGAGATACGCGATATGTGTGTGCACGGTGGTAAAGTCCTGCATGCTTTTCAGCAGTTTGGTATGTTCATGAAAAAACAGGGGGGATGTGCAGAGGAAGTAAGACAGGAGGTAAGCCTTGAGGTCGGCTATGCAGCAAAGTTATGGTTAAGCGGGAGTAGACCAAGGCACCCACCACCTCGGGTGTGAAACAGGGGAGAACAGGGTTGTACTTGGGGGAGGCGTTACAATCATCTGCTAAGAAATAAAAATCCCCTGGCGCAGTGGAAGGAGGACCTGATATTGCCTACCTCTAGCACTGATAAGAATCACCTCCCGTCGTGAAGGATTGACCACATTCGCGGTTCTGGAAAACCACGGTAAGACCAGCAGCGGAAACATTTGGCGTGTCCTGTTGAACAAATCGGCTAGATGCCTTTTTGAGAGGGAAAGGAGAATAAAGGAGTAGCCTTGCATTGTGTGAGCGTCTCAGTGCAGTAAGAAGTGATCTCCCTACGAGCGCTAGAGTAGAAGACTGGAAAAGCCTCACCGTTATAGTTCCAGCATAATTATTTGGAAGCCATACTCAGTCGACTGGTGGGCATGAGAAATGTATTGTAGATATGTCGAGATATAATGCAGAGCCTTCTGCCATAATGCGCATAAGCAGCGAGAAGCAGGCGTGAGCAGCAGAGCTAGCCGCGCCGATATCGTGAGGAATGCCACCAGAATTATGCGTGCAGCGGAAGGGCCTGGTTGTCCGGAAGTGCGCTACTCGTGTAAATGGGGCGTCCGCCAGCTGGCTGCCCAAGATGCACTTCTGGCACTGTCCAGCCGCAGGAGCGGAAGGCTCGTGAGCCCGGAGAGATCCCTTGCACCGAAGAAGAGTCGTAGCCGTTGGAATGAACAAATATACCATTTACACGGAGAAGGTGGGCCACAAATATGTGCCGAATACAGACTACTATTGCAATTTTCCCCACGGAATACAACTCCCTTTCCTCCA
>NW_013548561.1:0-2133 GCF_000499425.1 Eimeria acervulina
GCTGATGCTGCTGCTGCAACTGATGCTGCTGATGGTGCAGCAATTTTGGGGAGCCCAGGCCGATAGCGGCGTTTGCTGCTTGGGAGCCAAGTCTAAACCCTAAACCCTAAACCCTAAACCCTAAACCCTAGACCGTAGGCCCTAGACCCTTTGGGTGTGAAGGCTAGAACAGCTGCTGACAAAGCTGTGCTGGTGCTGGTGCTGCTGCTGCTGCTGTTTCTGCTGCTGCTGATGCTGCAGCTCGTGTTGCTGCTGCTGCTGCTGCTGTGGTTGCTGCTGGTGTCGGCGCAGGTGCTGCTGTTGCTGCAGCTGTATGAATGCCGCTGCTGCTGATGCTGCTGCTGCTGATGTTGTTGCTGCTGTTATTGTTTCTGCTGCTGCTGCTGCTTCAGCAACTGCTGCTGCCTTCTTGCTGCAGCGCTCGCCAACAGGAGCTAGCGTCCTTCTCAGGCCCTGGACGCTTAAACCCTAAACCCTAAACCCTAAACCCTAAACCCTAGACCTTAAACCCTAGATCATAAACCCTAAATATCACGTGTATTATAGAAATACACCAACTCGCGCTGCAGCAATGGCTGCTGCCTGTGCAGCAGCAACAGCAGCAGCAGCGCGAGCTGCTGCTGCTGCTGCTGCTGCTGCTGCAATCTCGGGGCTGGAGGACCGCATGCTGTCTGCAGCAAAACCCTAAACCCTAAACCCTAAACCCTAAACGCTTAATTTCTCTAATGATATATTGAGTTCTATTTAGGATCTATCTATTTATCTTTTGCTGCTGCCGCTTCTGCTGCTGTAGCCTTGCCGCGGAGTGCATGCCCTAAACCCTAATGGGATTTGGCTAAACCCTAAACCCTAATCTGTTATTTGTGTATATTAGTTTGTAACGAAGGCGTTTAAAGGCGCTTAATTTTTGTGTTTTGGGTTTCCCCGTATCCGCTCTCTCCCTGTTTGAGCTGTATTTTAGGGTTTAGGGTTTAGGGTTTAGGGTTTATAGTATGGGGTCTGAAGCAGCAGAGACCCGACTAAAGCGCACCCTTTATGTCGGGGGTTTAGCTGAAGAGGTGACTGAAGATATTCTTCGCGCCGCCTTCCTGCCTTTCGGCGATATCAGGGAAGCAACTATCCCTAAAGACAGAACCACAGGTATATTTCCTGCTGCTGCTGCTGCTGCTGCTGCTGCTGCTGCTGCTGCTGCTGCTGCTGGTGCTGGTGCTGCTGCTGGTGCTGGTTCTGCTGTTGTGGCTTGTGTTGTTGCTGTGGTTGCTGCTGATGTTCTTGCTGCTCGTACAGTTACTGCTGCTGCTGCTGCTGCTGCTGCTGGTTCTGCTGTTGTGGCTTGTGTTGTTGCTGTGGTTGCTGTTGCTGTTCTTGCTGCTCGTACAGTTGCTGCTGCTGCTGTCGTTACTGCTGCTGTTGCTGATCCTGCTGCTACCGCTTCTTTTGCTGCTGTTGTTGCTGCTGCTCTCTGTGGACGAGCTGCTGCAGCAGAAGCAGCAGCAGCTGCTGCTGTTTCTTTTATTAAAATACTCCTGTTGTTGCTGCCGCTGTAAAGGGATTTGGGATTTGGGATTTGGGATTAAACAAAAGTCCCCCGGTGGCTCCCAAACCGAAACAGCTCAAGCTCCTCCATCTCCTACGCCTCGTGGCGGTAAACCCTAAACCCTAAACCCTAAACCCTAAACCCTAGTGGTTACCTATTAGCTTAGCTACAAATGAGGTCTGCAAGTACATACGTCTATGCATTGAGGGTTAATGAGGATTTGAGTATTCAGTCTAGGGCTTAAGGTTTTAGGGTTTTAGGGTTTTAGGGTTTAGGGTTTAGGGTTTAGGGTTTAGGGTTTGCAGGTGCTGAACATGCACAACTCGGAGTTATACGGGCGGACGCTGCGCGTCAACACATCGCGACATGGTCCCCAAGGGGTACCCAAAAACAGAGCAGGTCTGCTGCTGCTGCTGCTGCTGTTGCTGCTGCTGCTGCTGTTGCTGCTGCTGCTGTTCTTGTTATTGTTGCTGCTGCTGATGCTGCTGCTGTTGTTGTTGTTGTCGCTGTTGTTGTTATTGTTGCTGTTGTGTTGCTGTTGCTGCTGCTGTTGCTACTGCTGCTATTATGATTGCTGCTGCTGCGCTGCGTGTGTT
>NW_013548560.1:0-2791 GCF_000499425.1 Eimeria acervulina
CAAAGAAAGAGACAGACACACCGAGACAGAGACAGAGACAGAATAAAAGAAAATAAACGCAATTAAGATGTCTCTAATCTGCTGCTTCTCTTGCTGCAGGCTTAGGGGTTGATCAGACATATCTGCAGCAGCTGCCTCGCCAGGCCTGGTGGACGCGGTGAGTGGGGGCCTTCGTTTGCTGCTGCTGCTGCTGTCTCCTTTGCTGCTGTCTCCTTTGCTTCTGTCTCCTTTGCTTCTGTCTCCTTTGCTTCTGTCTCCTCTAGTGCTCTTCTGATTTTTCTTCGTCTGCATTTATTTGTTTGTGGGGTGATGGGATGTCTCCTTTCTTTTTAAATTTGTTTTGTGCTACATTACTCGCTGTGTCTGCGGTGTCTGTCTCCTTTTTTGTCTCCTTTGTGCATTTGTTTGTCTCCTTTTTGTCTCTGTCTGTCGCCTTCTTTTGCTTGTCTTTGTCTTTGCTGCTGCTGCTGCTGCTGCTATTGGCCTTTATAATAATGCTGCAGCGCTGGTCATCTCTTTGTGTTGTTTCATCTCTATCTTTGTCTTCATCCCTTAGGGTTTAGGGTTTAGGGTTTAGGGTTTACGGTGCTTGTGTGCTTGTTGGTGTAAAGGTGAATTTGCTGAACTGTCTCCTCTCTGCTTTTTCTGCGCTGCTTGCCTGCTGCTGCTCCTGCTGCTGCTGCTGCTGCTGCAGTTCTGCTTTGTGTCTCTTTTTATATCCTTTTTATGCCTCTTTTGCTGTCTCTTCGTCTTAATATATATGTCTCTATGTCTGTATTTTGAGTGTCTCTCTAGTTTTTCTTCGGTCTCTTTCTATTTAAAGGCCTCCTTCTCTGTAAATCCCTCAAAGAGACAGTAAGGAGACACTTGTCAGCTTTCTGCTGTCTCCTTTGTTGCTGCAGCAGCGACAACTATGAAGCTGCGAGTCTCTCTATTTGGGTGACGGCTCAACTTGTAAATTCAGGGTTAATTTTTTCTTTAGGCGGCACTCACCGCAAAAGATTGAGCAGCAACTGGCCTCTCATCTTGTAAGAAACCTTTCTCTTGCTACTCTCCCTGAAGCAGCAGCAGCAGCAGCAGCTGCTGCTGCTGCTGCTGCTGTAGCAGCTCCTGAAACAACGCTTGTGCAGAGCTGCCTAGTTTGAGGGGTCTAAGAGTCTTCGCTATACACCCACAGAATGCAGGGTTCATTAGGGTTTATTAGGGTTTATTAGGATTTGTGAGGGTTTATTAGGGTTTAGGGTTTGATGGCAGCAGCAATAGCAGCAGCATCAACAGTTCATGTGTATAGCCAGGGGTGTTGTGAGATTGCGAGGGCTTAGGGTTTTGCTTTCTTGTGCATTTGCTGCTGCTGCTGCTGTTGCTGCTTCTGTTTGTGCTGTTGCTGCTGCTTGGGATTGTGCAGGGTTTGTTTGGGGCTGCATGCGTTGTTGTTTGCTTTGGTTGCTGCTGCTGTTGCTGCTTCTGTTTGTGCTGTTGCTGCTGCTTTTGCTGCTGGTGCTGCTTGGGATTGTGCAGGGTTTGTTTGGGGCTGCATGCGTTGTTGTTTGCTTTGGTTTTGCTGCCTCCTAACCCTGTGGGGTGTCTCTACCGCATCAACTGTACAGACACCTTATCTCGGTCTCTGAGTCTCCCTTTACCTGCCTGGGCTTCGCGAGCAGCAGCTCAAATGCCGCTATATAACCCTCAGGGGCATAACGTATTCCCTTATGAATGGAAGGTTTGCTGCTGCTGCTCTTGCTGCTGCTGTTGCTGCTGCTGTTGCATTGGCTGCGTCGTGCTGCTGCTGCTGCTGCTGCTGCTGTACATTCGTGCAGCACTGCTGTTTCTTTTGGGGGTGTTTGTAGAGATGTAGGGCATTGGCTGCTGAAGGGGGACGCCTGTTGTTGCTGCTGCTGCTAATGGTGATGCTGCTATTGCTGCTGCTGCTAATGCTGCTGCTGCTATTGGTGGTGCTGCTGTTGCTGCTGCTGCAGGTGGAGTTGCTGCTGCTGACGTATTTAAATGTGGCGGTTAATTTTATTGCAGCTAAAATATTAAATTCAAGGGGTGTAAATAAAAAGCTAAGGAAATTCTTCAATAGTACTGGAGACTCAGATGATCTCAGGGTGTAAACAGAGACAAAAGAATAAAGACAAAAGGAGACAAAAGAATAAAGACAAAAGGAGACAAAAGAATAAAGACAAAAGGAGACAAAAGAATAAAGACAAAAGGAGACAAAACAATAAAGACAAAAGGAGACAAAAGGAGACAAAAGGAGACAGAGGAAGGGGGTTCAGATGAACTCAGGGTGTAAACAGAGACAAAATAATAGAGATAAAAGAATAGAGACAAAAGGAGACAGAAGAAAAGAAATAAAGGAGACAGGAAGAGACAATGGGCAGACAAAAGGAGACAGGAAGAGACAAAAGGAGACAGGAAGAGACAAGGGCTCAATGCAAACAAGAAGGGCCTTAAAGAAACCCTCTCCTTGCATGCGTATATGCCTATAGAGGGGATTGATGTTTATTATTATGTTTATTTGCTTCTATGATGTTGTGCTGTTGTCTCTAGAGGCTCCTTGCCCCCCACTCAAACCCTAAACCCTAAGACCCTAAACCCTAATCTTATGTTTTATTGCGCGCGGAAGCTGCAGCAGCACCAGCAGCAGCAGGCGCTGACTATGCTGCATGCAACTCAAAAGTAAAGGCGCTCGCAGCTGCTCCCCCATTCAGGTGTACGTACACCCCGCAAACGGGGGAAGGCCGCAGCAGCAGCCCCAAGAGAGAGAGGCCCCCCGACAGTCAAACTT
>NW_013548559.1:0-1906 GCF_000499425.1 Eimeria acervulina
ACTACTATTATTACTTATTACTATCCCAATTATTATTATTGTTTATTATTATTATTATTAGTATTATTATTATTAATATTATTATTATTATTATTATTATTATTATTATTATTATGTTTACTACTATTATTATTTATTACTATCCTAATTATTATTATTGTTTATTATTATTATTATTATTATTATGCTTATCATTATAATAAAGTTTATGATGCCTCTGTTTATTATTAAGATTTCTCTTCATTAATTTTTTTTGTATTTGTTTGTTTGTTTTATATTATTTTATAGATATTGTGTTTAAAACATTACTTTTTTTTGTGTTTGTTTGTTTTATATTATTTTATAGATATTGTGTTTAAAACATTACTTTTTTTTGTATTTGTTTGTTTTATATTATTTTATAGGTCTTGGATAATTCGTCAGTTGTTAACATATCCGTCAGACTCAGCGTTGTGTCTCCTCGCGGGGCATTTTTGTTTGTCTTCATTACGCTGGAGGTTTGCTGCAGCTGAATATAAATATGCACTCGTTCAAGACCCTCTAAACCCTCTCCCTGCTCTTTGTCTTGCAGCAGCATGCCTAGCCCATGCTGGCGCACACGCCCTCCAAGTGAGCCTTTAGGGTTTGGGGTTTAGGGTTTAGGGTTTAGGGCTTAGGGGCTGTTTAGGACGGGAGGAGACTGAAGGTGCACAACTTAGCGTTTTATTTTGAAATGAATATCTACCTAAAGAAGTTAATATACATTTTTCTATGTAGTTGTAGGCTATGGGGTTTAGGGTTTAGGGTTTAGGGTTTAGGGTTTAGGGTTTACGGTGCAGGACCGACACGGCGCCGTGTTGAAAGGTTTTGCTGCTCTGTGCCACTACGCGGAGTTGCGGCAGCGAAGCGCATTGGGGTGTACAGACAGGAGGTTGTACTTAGCAGAGAGCATTTATAACCTGGCGAGGCAAGCTCTAAACCCTAAACCCTAAACCCTAAACCCTCATGCATTGCAGTCTAAGAAGATCTAGTGGTGCGCATCCGTGCGTGCATAAGGGCTGTATTTCTTTACGGTTTTCGGATTGATTAGGGTTGAGGGTTTAGGGTTTGCTTAGGGCTTAAGGTCTAGGGTTTAGGGTTTGCAGCATCCCCATCGGTATCTGTTTCTATTGCATGCCCCTCCATCATCTACTATTGTTTCTTTCTTTTTTTAGGGTTTAGGGTTTAGGGTTTAGGGTTACCTACGACTGCGTGAATATCTAAACATTAATAAACGCATGCAGCCCCAACAAAGAAACCCCTCTTTTCTTTGGGTGTAGGGTTTTAGGGTTTAGGGTTTAGGGTTTAGGGTTTTCTTCTTTCAGGGCCTATCACCACCTGCGGCTTTCTCGCCTATGCGTGCCCCTATACCTCCGTTGTCTTTCAATCTTAGGGGGGCCCCCAGGGCCCCCAGAGGCCCCTGGGGGCCCCCAGGGGCCCTCTATAGATGATGTTGAAAGCCCTAGCCTTCGGCAGGAGTGGCTGCAGCTGCGAATGGTAAGTTAGTATTATGTTTTAATATTTATATAAAAGATATTGTTATTAATAGAAGAGCTGCTGATTAGTTTAATTTTAATGTTTGTTTTGCTTGCTTTGTTTGCTTTGCTTTGTTTTTGTATGCATGCATGCATGCATGCATGCAGTGCGCAGCGTTCAATCTATACAGCCTCTGGGCTTCTCAAGGCGCTCTTCTTCAGGCACGTCGTCTCGCCAGTGTTTATCTTCTTTGGGATTAACAGCAAACGCTGTCGCAGCTGCTGCTGCAGCTAAATATATATATATATGTATATATAGTTATATATATATATATATAACATTTTGTATATATAATATGCAGCATGCATATTTAATACATGCTGCTGCAGCGCTGCTGCAGCTATATATATAT
>NW_013548558.1:0-3226 GCF_000499425.1 Eimeria acervulina
CTCAAATCCTCCCAACCAACTCCCAACACACCACTTCGGCTCCTTCCTAATCACAACCCATACTCAAAAACCCGCCGCTTCCTCTCACACACTTTACACTATAGTACCCCCATTCAGCTTCGCCCAACCACCCACTCAATGCACAACGCTGCGGCTGGCAAATCCACCCCAGTCTTTCACACGAAGCTAAGCCTGATCTCGCATTTATCCTCACTCCCTGCGTGGCAATATAAGCTGAACGCTACACAGCATAGCATGAGCCACCAAAAAGTATCCAGCCTCCATTAACGCCCACGCACGCCACCGCATCGCTTCCTCAAACTCACCACTAAATATCTGCTCAACAACAAAATGACTCGCTGCTCTACACACACACGCAACCCCGGATCTTCCTGCAGCATTAGCTGCCGGTCTTGCCATATGCAAAGCCATCAACTCCAACAAATGTCGTCCACTCAAATCGTCCTAACCAAATTCAAACATACCACTTCGGCTTCGTCTTAAGCGAAACCCGCACTCACAAACCCGCCGTGCCTTGCCACACACTGTACCCTATAATACCGTTATCTGGCTTCATCCCACCGCTCACGCTACGTAGAGCGCTGCAGCTGCCAAATCCAATGCAGTGTTCAACACGCAGCTAGGCCTGATCTTGCATTTTTCCGCACCAGCTGCGTGGCAATACACGCTGAACGCTACACAGCCTAGCAGGAACCAGAAAACAGTATTCAGCCTCCATTACCCTGCACGCACTCGAGCGCATCACGTGCTTATACGCAACACCAAATACCTGCTCAACCACAAAATGACACACTGCGCCAAACACTCAACCCCTGACCTTCCTCCAACATTAGCTGCCCGTCTTGCCGTGTGCGAAGCCATCCACTCCAACAAGTATCGGCCACTCAAATCCTCCTAGCCAACTCCCAACATTCCACTTAGTCTCCATCCCAAATACAACCCATACTCAAAACCCCGCTTTGCGTCTCACACTTTACAATATAGTACCCCCATTTAGCTTCCCCCCACACCCCACTCAATGCACAACGCTGCAGCAGCAATATCCACTGCATTGTCTAACAGGTAGCTAAGCCTGATCTTTCATTTATCCTCACCATCTGCGTGGCAATACACGCTGAACGCTACACAGCATAGCATGCACCAGCAAACAGTATTCAACCTCCATCACCGCGCACGCACACCACCGCATCACCTGCTCAAACGCACCACTAAATACCTGCTCAACCGCAAAATCACACACTGCTCCACATGCACAACCCCTGACCTTCCTCCAACATTAGCTGCCCGTCTTGCCATATGCAAAGCCATCCACTCCAACAAATATCGAACAGGCACGTCCTCCTAACCAACTCCCAACATAAAACTTCGGCTCCTTCGTAAGCAAATCCCGCACTAAAAAAAAACCCAATTCTTGTCACACACCTTACACTACCATAACCCCACCTTGCTTCCACCCACCCGCCACGCAATGCACAACGCTGCAGCTGCCAAATCCCATGCAGTGCTTAACGCGCCGCTGCGCCTCATCTTGCATTTGTGCGCACATGCTGCGTGGCAATATAGGCTGAACGCTATACAGCCTACCATGAAACACCAAACAGTATCCAGACTCCATTACCCCCACGCACACCACCGCATCGCTTCCTCAAACGCACCACTCAATACCTGCTTAACACCAAATGACACACTGCTCCACAAACACAACCCCTCACCTTCCTACAACATTAGCTGCCCGTCTTGCCGTATGCAATGCCATCCACTCCAACAAATAGCGGCCACTCAAAGCCTCCTATCCAACTCGCAACATACCACTTCGGCGCAATCCTAATCACAACTCGTACTCAAATACCCGCCGCTTCTTCTCACACACCTTGCACTTTGATACCACCGTTTGGCTTCCCCCAACCAGCCACTCAGTGCACAAAGCTGCAGCTAACAAGTCCAATGCAGTGTCCAACTCGCCGCTGCAACTCATCGTGCATTTGTTAACACACAGCTAAGCCTGATGTTTCATTTATTCGCACCAGCTGTGCGGCAATATACGCTGAACGCTACACAGCCTTGCATGAAACAGTGCACAGTATCCAGCCTGCATCAACGCGCACGCACACAACTGCATCGCTTCCTCAAACGCACCACTATACACTTGCTCAATCACAAAATGACATAGTGCTCCACATACACAACCCTTCACCTTCCTCCAGCATTAGCTGCCGGTCTTGCCGTATGCAAAGCCATCCACTCCAAAAAAATATCGTCCAGTCAAATCCTCCTAACCAACTCCCAATATACCACTTCGGCTCTTTCCTAATCACAACCCATACTCAAATACCCCCACTTCTTGTTTCACACCGTACACTATATTACCCCCATTTAGCTTGCCTCCACCCCCAACTCAATGCACAGGGCTGCAGCTGCCAAATCCAATGCAGCCGCTAACAGGCAGCGATCTTGCATTGATCCGCACCAGCTGTGTGACAATATAGGCTGAATGCTACATAGCCTAGCATCAACCAGCACACAGTATCCAGCCTCCACTACCGCCCACGCACACCACCGCATCGCGTCCTCAAACGCACCACTAAATACCTGCTGAACCACAAAATGATACACTGCTCCACATACACAACCCCTGGCCTTCCTCCAACATCAGCTGCCCGTCTTGCCATATGCAAAGTCATCCACTCCAACAAATATCGCCCACTCAAATCCTCTTTACCAACTCACAGCATACCACTTCGGCGCAATCCTAATCACAGTCCCTAACCTGAAACCCGCCGCTGCTTCTCATACACTTTACACTATATTACCCCCGTCTACCTTTACCCCACCCCCACTCAATACACAACGCTGACGCTGCCAAATCCAATTCAGTGTTTAACACACAGCTGCGCTTCATATTGCATTTATGCGCACTATCTGTCTAGGCATATACGCTGAACGCTACACAGCCTAGCAGAAACCAGCAAACAGTATCCAGCCTTCATCAACGCGCACTCACACAAATGCATCGCTTCCTCAAACGCTCCACTAATACCTGCTCAACCACAAAATCACACACTGCTCCACACACACACAACCCCTGACCTGCCTCGAACATTAGCTGCCCGTCTTGCCATATGCAAAGCCATCCACTCCAACAAATATCGGCCACTCAAATCCTCCTAACCAACTCCCAGCATACCACTTCGGCTCCTCCCTAATC